>NC_134364.1:97225122-97372622 GCF_048569485.1 Anomaloglossus baeobatrachus | reverse complement strand
GTGGGGGAGTAAAGGTATATCATTGGGTTAAGACCACATGGGTCTTTATAGGATCTGTGTACACAAAACGGGAATCTGTTTAACCACTTAAATGCCACAGTCAATCTTTGAGAGGCGTCTGCATGTGTAGTTTGACGTCACTGAATGTTTCTTATGAATAAAGATATCGTTTTGAAGACCTCTGCTGTACAGCTGATATGTGATGCATTTTTTTCTGTCTGGGATTGCAGGCTTACCCAGTGAGCTCCTTCACGTCCAGTCTGCCCACAGTGCTGGTAATTTGTGGCCCTGGGAACAATGGTGGTGACGGACTGGTGTGCGCCCGACACCTCAAGCTCTTTGTAAGTCGTGGATGACCACTTCCCCTTTAAGTAACCTCTGAGCACTGCGATATACAGTACATCAACCTATAGAATGTAGATCAGTCTGCAAATGATGGGTCCCAATGACCAAAAGGAAGTGCCCCACCTTCCCGCACACTCAGGTGTCTCCTGTCCTGGTGATTTGTGACCCCACTGATCCCGTGCTCCGGAGCAAGTGGTTATTTATCACTCTTGCAGGCAATTGTATAAAGTAGAAGTAAAAGTTTGTGGTGTTTGTGCTTTTCAAATACACAATGCATTAAGAGAGCAAACGCCTCCGGGAACATAACAGCGAGTGAAAGGTAGGTGTACCGTGTGTAGGAGAAAATAAAAACTAGGTAAATATTACAGCCCTTCCTCTACTTAAAAGCCACTTCAACAAACACACAACTTGTTCCCGGCCACGTAAGAATGTTCAATATGTGAAAGAGTAGAATGGAGAGCGGTACAGAAAATAAATACCGCCATATGTCAGAATAATCCTTATCTCAGAGTAAGTTCTCCTGAATTACCTCCTGTATTAGACTCCAGAGCTGCACTCACTACTCTGCTAGTGCAGTCATTGTGTACATACATTACTGATCCTGAGTTACCTCCTGTATTATACTCCAGAGCTGCACTCACTATTCTGCTGGTGCAGTCACTGTGTACATACATTACTGATCCTGAGTTACATCCTGTATTATACTCCACAGCTGCACTCACTATTTTGCTGGGGCAGTCACTGTGTACATATATTACTGATCCTGAGTTATAGGCTGTGTTATTCTCCAGAGCTGCACTCACTATTCTGCTGGGGCAGTCACTGTGTACATATATTACTGATCCTGAGTTACCTCCTGTATTATACTCCAGAGCTGCACTCACTATTCTGCTGGGGCAGTCACTGTGCAGATACATTACTTACCCTGTACTGATCCTGAGTTACCTCCTGTATTGTACTCCAGAGCTGCACTCACTATTCTGCTGGTGCAGTCACTGTGTACATACATTACTGATCCTGAGTTACCTCCTGTATTATACTCCAGAGCTGCACTCACTATTCTGCTGGGGCAGTCACTGTGCAGATACATTACTTACCCTGTACTGATCCTGAGTTACCTCCTGTATTGTACTCCAGAGCTGCACTCATTATTCTGCTGGTGCTCTTGCTGTGTCCATACGTAGCTCACGGTTCTCTCCTTTCTTCGCAGGGTTATGAACCAGCTGTATATTATCCCAAGCGCACAAACAAGACCCTGTTTGAGAATTTAACCACCCAGTGCCAGAAAATGGACATCCCCTTTCTGTCCGAGTTTCCAGAAGAGGTAACGTCTTTATAATCTGTTAAATGAACACACCACTGTATAATTAACTGCCAATTGGGAGGAGCTTCTTCCTGGACTGTTACCCCCTTACGCCTATATGGGGTGATATATACTTTGAGGCCTTGTATTAACTGTTTCGCTGAAGTAGTTTGTGTTGTAATCACTCGTGTGCTTTTTCTAGGCCGATGTGATCGATGGAGCCTACAACTTGGTCATTGATGCCATATTTGGATTCAGCTTTAAGGGCGCAGTGCGGGAACCCTTTGGCAGCATCCTGAATACTCTGAAACGAATCACCATACCCATCGCAAGTGTAGACATCCCGTCAGGTAACTCCACCACATCCTCATGCACTAGACCAGGGGTCTCAAACTCAGCTGGGTGTATGGGCCGCACACAGAAAAAAAATAATTTGAGGGGCCGCATTCTTTTCAGGACAAAGTGACATTGGTAGTGGTACCATATATATATATATAACGCACACATTTTTTTTGTAAGTAATACAGTTTTATTTACAATAAGCACTGCATAGTAATTTTGGCCAACATCTTGTAGTAATGTGCCCCATCCTGTTCCCCATTCTGTAAAAATGTGCGCATCCTTGCCCCCTTGTAGCAATGTGCCCCATGCAGGTCCCCTTCTTATAATAATGTGCCCCCATGCAGGTGCCATTCTTGTGGTAATGTGCCCCATATGCAGGTCCCCTTCCTATAGTAATGTGCTTCATGCAGGTCCCTTTCTTGTATTAATGTGCCCCATGCATGTCTTCTTGTAGTAAACACACACACACACCCTGTGCAGCCTCAGCTAACACACACACACACACCCTCTGCAGCCTCAGCTAACACACACATACACACCCTGTGCAGCCTCAGCTAACACACACACACACCCTGTGCAGCCTCAGCTAACACACACACACACACACACACACCCTGTGCAGCCTCAGCTAACACACACACACACCCTGTGCAGCCTCAGCTAACACACACACACACACCCTGTGCAGCCTCAGCTAACACACACACACACACCCTGTGCAGCCTCAGCTAACACACACACACACACCCTGTGCAGCCTCAGCTAACACACACACACACCCTGTGCAGCCTCAGCTAACACACACACACACCCTGTGCAGCCTCAGCTAACACACACACACACACACACCCTGTGCAGCCTCAGCTAACAGACACACACACCCTGTGCAGCCTCAGCTAACAGACACACACACACCCTGTGCAGCCTCAGCTAACAGACACACACACACCCTGTGCAGCCTCAGCTAACAGACACACACACACCCTGTGCAGCCTCAGCTAACAGACACACACACACCCTGTGCAGCCTCAGCTAACAGACACACACACACCCTGTGCAGCCTCAGCTAACAGACACACACACCCTGTGCAGCCTCAGCTAACAGACACACACACACCCTGTGCAGCCTCAGCTAACAGACACACACACACCCTGTGCAGCCTCAGCTAACAGACACACACACACCCTGTGCAGCCTCAGCTAACAGACACACACACACCCTGTGCAGCCTCAGCTAACAGACACACACACACCCTGTGCAGCCTCAGCTAACAGACACACACACACCCTGTGCAGCCTCAGCTAACAGACACACACACACCCTGTGCAGCCTCAGCTAACAGACACACACACACCCTGTGCAGCCTCAGCTAACAGACACACCCTGTGCAGCCTCAGCTAACAGACACACACACACCCTGTGCAGCCTCAGCTAACACACACACCCTGTGCAGCCTCAGCCAGCAGCAGAAACACACACACACAAACCCTGTGCAGCCTCAGCTAACACACACACACACAAACCCTGTGCAGCCTCAGCCAGCAGCAGAAACACACACACACCCTGTGCAGCCTCAGCCAGCAGCAGAAACACACACACACCCTGTGCAGCCTCAGCCAGCAGCAGAAACACACAAAAACATTCTGCTCACCTATCCTCCGTCGGTTCAGCAGCACGCAGGCATGTGGACCCGATAATGATCACAGCTCCTGCCTGTCACTGCTGTACTTTCTGCCGGCGCGTGCCGAGTTCTCACTGCACAACAGCCACTGGCCAATCACAGGTAAGCATCTGAGGTCATATGGAGCAGGTGCTTGCCTCTGATTGGCAGGCGGCTGTTATTGTGTTCTGCAGCGAGAACTTTACTGTGCCCGGCAAAGGCAAAACTGTAAACTGAAATAGATAGCTGGAGGCTGCGGCCTCTTGCACCGGTCGCCGTCTTTACCGGGTCCACAGGCCGCAAGAAGCCACCTGAAGGGCCGCGTGTTTGAGACCCCTGCACTAGACTATATCTACACCAAACCTCTGTAAAAGTGACTGTATTCCAGAGCTGTATTCACAATTCTGACAGCTTCAAGCTTGAATCTTCCAAGAGTTCATGATAGTTCAGTGTCTGACCAGAACTGAGCCTGCTAATTTACAATAAGGGAAAGTGATGATTTTAAATCCAACATCGTACACCAATATTATAGGAGCTTAGTTCAAGTGTTTGGTGCAGAATAGTGAGTGCAGCTCTGGAGTATAATACAGGATGTAACTCAGGATCAGTAATGTAATGTATGTACACAGTGACTGCACCAGCAGAATAGTGAGTGCAGCTCTGGAGTATAATACAGGATGTAACTCAGGATCAGTAATGTGCATATATATTTCTGAATTTCTTTTGTAGGATGGGATGTGGAGAAGGGAAATCCAGACGGGCTGCAGCCAGACATGCTCATTTCTCTGACAGCCCCCAAGCAGTCGGCCGTTCACTTCTCCGGACGCTATCACTACCTGGGCGGCCGCTTTATCCCCGTGGCCTTACAGAAGAAGTACAACCTTACCCTCCCGGACTACCCCGATACAGACTGTGTGCGCAGACTGCTCTAGAGAGGCAGTAGAAGGATCCCAATTACAGAGACACAACTGAAGCCCATCAGCGAGAGAGGAGCGAACATTCAGGGAGCTGCTTCTTCATCATGACTACAACTGAACCTGGACACTTTGTAGAGAACCAATAAATACATTAAAAAAAGTATTTAAAAAGATGTGCATTTAATAAGAGCAATGGTCCTAATCTGGCCAAGCCCCACTTCTGATTTTCCTACTGCAGAATAGCGTCACACATGTAAAGTAGCCGCTTATCTTCCCAGTGACACTGATGCAACTTTACCCATCAAGCATTACGGGACAAGTAAGGGTTAAGGTACGCTCACACGAGTATTGAAATTGAACGAGTGCAATGCGAGAAAATCTCGCATTGCACTATGACCAATGTTTTGGTCTGATTCTGGATGCGAGAAAAGCGGGAGCAGTATCACTCGCACCCATTCAAGTGAATGGGTGCGAGAGAAACATCGGACTGTATTCTGATATTATCCCAGTGCAGTGTGATATACGCACAGGCCGACAATGGAGATGGGGGGGAAGGGGGTGTTAACCCCTCCACCTCTTCCACAGTGCCCACCCTCAGCTTCGCAGCTGAGACCTGATTGCAGGATTGGGTCACAGTCGCATGACACCCGGCTCACACTCGTAACAGAGCCTGAGCCAGGGGTCATTAGCATGTCGCATCCGATGCCATATGCTCGTGTGAGTCCAGCTTTAAAAAGATCATTTTACCCCCAACATTGGATGGAGATCACTCCCTATTTTTCCTTTATGACAGTACTTTTTATTTTGTTGCATATTAAAAACATTACTGAGGACATAATTACATCCAGCTCTTTAAATATTGCAGGAGAACAGCTCCTGTCTGAAGATTTTACTTCCCTATCCGCCATAAAACAAGACCTGAGGCTTAGGCTAGTTTCACACTTGCGTTGAACGGCATCCGTTGCATATAAAAGCACAACGGTTCGTACAAAACAACGGAAAACGCTTTTTTTTTTTCTCCTTTACAGTTTTACCGGCAGCAGACCATTGTGAACGATCAGCTGATCGCCGGGCGCTCAGCTGATCGCTCTCACATGCCGGCGGCCGGGCGCTCAGCTGATCGCTCTCACATGCCGGCGGCCGGGCGCTCAGCTGATCGCTCTCACATGCCGGCGGCCGGGCGCTCAGCTGATCGCTCTCACATGCCGGCGGCCGAGCGCTCAGCTGATCGCTCTCACATGCCGGCGGCCGGGCGCTCAGCTGATCGCTCTCACATGCCGGCGGCCGGGCGCTCAGCTGATCGCTCTCACATGCCGGCGGCCGGGCGCTCAGCTGATCGCTCTCACATGCCGGCGGCCGGGCGCTCAGCTGATCGCTCTCACATGCCGGCGGCCGGGCGCTCAGCTGGTCGCTCTCACATGCCGGCGGCCGGGCGCTCAGCTGAACGTTCGGCCACCAAGAGACAAAATAAAGTTTCTGTGATTAAATAAAATAAAAATGAGCATGCGCAATGAAAAATAGAGGATTCCGCCCCTCAAAAAAACGTTACATGCTGCGTTACTTCCGCCCGGCGGAAGCAACGCAGGTACTTTTGGCACAATCCATCATCCATACAAGTCTATGGGAAACAGCAGAATCCGTTTAATGAATTCCGCTGTTTTCCAAAAGAGTGAATTGTGATGGAAGGAATAAAACGCAAGTGTGAAAGTAGCCTTAGGTGATGGACAACAAAAGAAAAAAATAAATCCCAATAATGTCACAAAAAAGTGGCAAGTCGTCATCTCCGGAAATGGTTCAGTCCTTCCGTTTTGATTTCTTTTTCTTCTTTTCTCGCCTCGATCTTCCTCCTTCCCCAATTTCCTCATCCATTTTCCCCTTCTTACTTTTGTGTTTTCTGGAAGGCTCCTCTTCAGTCATGACCAGCTCTTCATGGTCTGACCTTTTCTTCTTGGACTTTCTTGTTTCCTCTTCTGTGTGCTCGGTTTCTCCATCCTCTGTGTGACCATTAGTTATAGACTCTTCACTCTCGGCTGTTTTCCTCCTCTTCTTCTTTTTCTTAGGTCTTTGATGATCAATTTCGTGGTCACTAAGAACCTCTGCTTCTTCGGCTAGCTCTGGTCTCTTCTTCGAAGTCCTTGTATCCTCCGTCCAACCATTGAGCGTCTCTTCCACCAATTCTCCACAGATTTCCTTTCTTAGCTTCTTTCTCTTCTTCGGAATTTCAGAGAGATTGTTCCGTTCTTCGTCATCATATTTTCCTTCCCTCCGTTTCTTCTTCTCGTCCACAGGCCTTACTCCAGACTTGGACGATTTCGGCTCAGTTTCCTTCCTTCCATACTTTTCCATAAACGCTTTTTCCTGCTCTTCAATTCTGGAGAGTTTGGCGCTCATAGTCAGTCCATGTCTCGCCCCTCTGTGGAGACAGCAAGTAAAACATCACTAACTGTGTCAGTAGGGCCTGTGCCACATGGGGGACTACTGCAATCCTCGCATGACACTTGGCTCACGCTGGCAGCACAGCAGGAGCCGAGTGTCACTGTGACTGAAGTCCGATCTTGCGAGCGGACCACAGCTGCGGGGGGCTGGCCGGCTCTGAGGAGGGGAGGGATTTATCTCCCTCTCTCCTCCGTTGCCGGCTATTGCCATTCTCGCTCTGCACTCAGTACACCGGTGTAATGCGAGTGCAGTGCAATTTTTCTCTCGCCCCATAGACTTGAATGGGTGCAAGAGAAAACAGGATCACATTTCACCCCCAGCATGCTGCGACTATTTTCTTGATCAGATTAGGGCTGAGAAATAATCGCTCATGTGTGCTGGCACATAGGCTAATACTGGTCCGAGTGGAATGCGATCTTTTATCACATTCCACTCGCTACGATTTTCATACCGTGTGGCTTAGGCCTAAGACTCAGCCACTTTTAAGACATCACTAAAGAGGACACCTACACTTTCCCATCCCCTTATTATTCAACAGCTGCAATGAACCTACTTGTGTGCTGTCCGACCACCGCAGATCTTCACAAGGTCCTCATCCGACAACCTGCGGGAATCAAACATATCACTGGTGAGGAGTTGTTATCAGTCATTGTAGAGGAGGACGAAGTGAACTGTGACATTATTATGAACGGTGGATCCTGTGTTATCTCTCATTGTACAGGAGAAGAGGAGGTGGTGAGCTGTGACATCACCTATTATGAATGGTGGATCCTGTGTTATGTCCTTGTACAGGAGAAGGTGAGCTGTGACATCACCTATTGTGAATGGTGGATCCTGTGTTATCTCATTGTACAGAAGAGGAGGTGGTGAGCTGTGACATCACCTATTAAGAATGGTGGATCCTGTGTTATGTCCTTGTACAGGAGAAGGTGAGCTGTGACATCACCTATTGTGAATGGTGGATCCTGTGTTATGTCATTGTACAGGAGAAGAGGAGGTGGTGAGCTGTGACATCACCTATTGTGAATGGTGGATTGTGTGCTATCTACTATATATAGAGGTGTTATCAGTCGTTGTACAGGAGGAGGTGAGTTGAGACATCACCTATTGTTCTGGCCAAGTAAGCCTGAGATGTAGACCTCATCAGTGGTAATAGGGTAGACTGGGCCCTTTAATGCGCCAAATATTAAGTGAGGAACACAGGACGTAGAATTCCAAGTCACAACGTACTTTGTTGCAGAAGATAAATCAAGTTTCGAATCCTCGTCTTCACTTCCTTCCGAAGAGCATGATGAATCTTCTACCGGCTTCTCCCCCCCTGACATCAATGTGGCCGACTGCAAATGCCATGGGACAGAAAACAGACATCCAATTACGGGGTCACTCCACCACCGAATATACGGATTTATAATATAGATCATCTCTGCAGATACTTGGTTTAGTTTACCAAAGATGAATTCTCCAACCCCTTCACGACAAATATGTCTTAACCCAGATCATGCCTTTGATGCAGGCTCAAATGCCAAGCCTGCATCCTGCCCCTGCGCAGAAAAGGCCAGCAGCCCCCCCGCGCAGTAAAGGCAGTGATTCCCGCCTCTGCGGATGTGCTGAATGCCACTGACCACCTTAAAGTAAACTTCACAAACCCCTTCTAGCATATGGAGGGGGCCGACAACTGGTGATCATTATGCCCCAGGGACGAACCTTAATGAAGCGTCCATAGAGCATGTTATTGTTGAGCATGGCCTTTCGAGGCTTCTTACTGGACACTGTGACGTCATCTCCTGAGACTTTCTTCACCTTAACACCGTCCTGAAGACAGAGCGAAAATAAGGTAAAACAAAGCAGCCCCTCTTTTACGTTCCCCTTCTCCCAAACATGGCCGTCATGCAGAAGCTCCTGCGCTCACCTCGTCCTTCTCCACCGAGATGCTGGAAGCCGTCTTATTGAACACGTGATCCCACCAGTGGAAGGTGAACTGCTCAGCGGAGTTATGTCCCACCTAGGGGGCGAAATTCATGTCACAAGGATATACACGTCAGACAGTAGCGGGATAGGGTCTCAATTTTCTGGGAACAATTCCTATCCAGAGCATCTAATAATCTGTGTGTACCTCCTAACATCAGGGCACACGTTTGATGTGGAGTTCCCCCAGCACCGGGGCACGGAGCTTCAGAAGACCCCTTGACATCAGGGCAAAAAGCTGAGAGGGACCCCCCAAGCAACAAGGCATAAAGCTTATAGGGAATGGTTGTTGAGTCCTTCTTGAGAGCCCTATTACCAGGAATATGAGCCCCTTACCCCGGCGGTGTCACACTTCACTTTCACTTTAATGGCCTCAGAAATCCCGTCCTCACGCTTCCCAAGTCCTTTTCCTGAAGAGAGATGCAGAAGATGGCAGGTAAAGCACGACATCTACACGAAGAGGGCGAGACCCCCCCACCGACTACAGTGTATGACACAGACATGACGCTGCCCCTACTAACTGATAAAAATACCAAACACGAGCTATCCACTCCGCAACATCCCGATCTGCTCAGCGCTGTGCTCTGCTGTGTCGTGCCCCCCAGCGCTAAGCCGCGTCGCCCTCCCCAGCATTGCCCTCCCCAGCTCTCCGCCGCGTCGCCCTCCCCAGCGCTCCTCCGCGTCGCCCTCCCCAGCCCTCCGCCGCGTCGCCCTCCCCAGCCCTCCGCCGCGTCGCCCTCCCCAGCCCTCCGCCGCGTCGCCCTCCCCAGCCCTCCGCCGCGTCGCCCTCCCCAGCCCTCCGCCGCGTCGCCCTCCCCAGCCCTCCGCCGCGTCGCCCTCCCCAGCCCTCCGCCGCGTCGCCCTCCCCAGCCCTCCGCCGCGTCGCCCTCCCCAGCCCTCCGCCGCGTCGCCCTCCCCAGCCCTCCGCCGCGTCGCCCTCCCCAGCCCTCCGCCGCGTCGCCCTCCCCAGCCCTCCGCCGCGTCGCCCTCCCCAGCCCTCCGCCGCATCGCCCTCCCCCGCCCTCCCCAGCGTCGCCCTCCCCAGCCCTCCGCCGCGTCGCCCTCCCCAGCTCTCCGCTCTCCTCAACGCTCTGTCACTTTCAACACTCTGCTACGTTGCGCACTTCAATGCTCTACTATTTCGCTCTGCTCTGCTCACCTTCCGTCCAGCCGTGCCGCTGCATCTGCTGCTCTGCGAACTTCAGGCCCGCGCCCCTCATATTGGATGGGGCATCCATGTTATAAATGGACAGGCGGCTATGAATAGAAATACAAGCCCTAGTTATATCATATACAACAGCTGACCTGGGGCTCCTTGCTATGGGGACACTACAGATCCCAGCAAGTACAGGACACATCAGTCCAGAGGACCTGTCTATGAGGAGGCGTCAGAGGAAAGAGGACACTACAAGTAACATGTAGAGCACATGGAAACTGTCAGCAGCCAGGAGTAACAATAACAGTATACATGGAAAGCCTCAGCAGCATGGAGGTAGTGACATCACACACCGGGCAGTAATAATCACACATATGACGTGACACACGGGGCATTAATAATCACACATATGACGTGACACACCGGGCATTAATAATCACACATATGATGTGACACACCGGGCAGTAATAATCACACATATGATGTGACACATGGGGCAGTAATAATCACACATATGACGTGACACACGGGGCAGTAATAATCACACATATGATGTGACACACCGGGCAGTAATAATCACACGTGACCACACACGGGCAGTAATAATCACACATATGACATCACACACCGGGCAGTAAAAATCACACATATGACATCACACACGGGGCAGTAATAATCACACATATGACATCACACAGCGGGCAGTAATAATCACACATATGATGTGACACACGGGGCATTAATAATCACACATATGATGTGACACACCGGGCAGTAATAATCACACATATGACATCACACACCGGGCAGTAAAAATCACACATATGACGTGACACACGGGGCAGTAATAATCACACATATGACGTGACACACCGGGCAGTAATAATCACACATATGACGTGACACACGGGGCAGTAATAATCACACATATGACGTGACACACGGGGCAGTAATAATCACACATATGACGTGACACACGGGGCAGTAATAATCACACATATGACGTGACACACGGGGCAGTAATAATCACACATATGACGTGACACACGGGGCAGTAATAATCACACATATGACGTGACACACCGGGCAGTAATAATCACACATATGACATCACACACGGGGCAGTAATAATCACACATATGACATCACACACCGGGCAGTAATAATCACACATATGACATCACACACCGGGCAGTAAAAATCACACATATGACATCACACACCGGGCAGTAAAAATCACACATATGACATCACACACCGGGCAGTAAAAATCACACATATGACATCACACACCGGGCAGTAAAAATCACACATATGACATCACACACGGGGCAGTAATAATCACACATATGACGTCACACACCGGGCAGTAATAATCACACATATGACATCACACACCGGGCAGTAATAATCACACATGACATCACACACCGGGCATTAATAATCACACATATGACGTCACACACCGAGAACTCACCTCACTCCCGGCGCTTCTCTAATAATCCCGGCACTCAGCAGGACCGCGGCGCCGGCGTGGAGAACAGCATGGGCGCTGCCATCTTCCCGGAAGTGACGTCACTCGCACCTAGTTCTGAGTCGTTAATGATTTCCTCCCTACAAGAAGAAGGGAGGATACAGATCTGCGTGTACCAGCACACAGTGACGTCACACCGTGTATACTGCGCACAGTGACGTCAGCACACCGTATATACTGCGCACAGTGACGTCAGCACACCGTATATACTGCGCACAGTGACGTCACACCATGCATACTACACACAGTGACGCTCTGTTATGGGGGATCTATGGATGACCACTATTATGGGGGACCTGTGGATGATGCTCTTATAGGGGATCTATGGATGATGCTCTGTTATGGGCGATCTGTGAATACTACTGTTATGGGGATCTGTGGAGGATGATGCTGTTATGGGGATCTGTGGATTAACCTGTTGTGGGGATCTGTGGAGGACGCTCTGTTATGGAGGAAATGTGGAGGATGCACAGTTATGGGGGATCTGTGGATGACACTGTTATGAGGAATCTGTGGAAGACGCTCTATTATGGGGGATCTGTGGATGACGCTTTGTTATGAGGACTCTGAGGATGACGCTTTGTTATCAGGACTCTGTGGATGACACTGTTATGGGGGATCTGTGGAGGATGCTCTGTTGTGGTGGATCTGTGGAGGATGCTCTGTTGGGGGATCTGTGGAGGATGCTCTGTTGGGGTGGATCTGTGGAGGATGCTCTGTTACGGGGATCTGTGGATGACACAGTTATGGGAGATCTGTGGAGGATGCTTTGTTACGAGGGATCTATGGAAGACGCGGTGTTATGGGGAATCTGTGGATGACGCTGTTATGGGGGATCTGTCGATGACACTTATGGGGGATCTGTGGATGATGCTCTGTTACGAGGGATCTATGGAATATGCGGTGTTATGGGGAATCTGTGGATGACGCTGTTATGGGGGATCTGTGGAGGACGCTGTTATGGGGGATCTGTGGATGACGCTGTTATGGGGGATCTGTGGATGACGCTGTTATGGGGGATCTGAGGATGTAACTGTTATGGGGGATCTATGGAAGACGCGGTGTTATGGGGAATCTGTGGATGACGCTGTTATGGGGGATCTGTGGATGACGCTGTTATGGGGGATCTGTGGATGGTGCTCTGTTATGGGGGATCTGTGGATGACGCTGTTATGGGGGATCTGTGGATGACGCTGTTATGGGGGATTTGTGGATGACACTGTTATGGGGGATTTGTGGAGGACGCTCTGTTATGGGGGATCTGTGGAGGATGCTCTGTTATGGGGGATCTATGGGGGATGCTGTTATAGGGAATCTGTGGATGATGCTCTGTTACGGGGATGTGTAGATGACGCTCTGTTACCAGGGATCTCTGGAAGAAGTGATGTTATGGGGGATCTGTGGATGACACGGTTATGGGGATCTCTGGATGACGCTGTTCGGGAAGATCTGTGGATGATGCTATTATAAGGGATCTGTATATGACACACTGCCATCTGCTTCCTCTAGCGTTCTGCAGACCTCAGGAGATCAGCGTTGCCCCCGCTTCTCGTCCACCTCCCGTCCGCTCACTGCTCCATTACCATCTATTATGGAGAACGCTGGTGGTGGATTCAGTGGAGATGGACTTGACATTCTGTGCAGGTGTAATTACCGCCTTCTCAGCCTCATGCTCCGGCTTTGATGTCGTTTATTAAAAGGAATATTTATAGGGAGTTGTAATTTTTCCTTTGATGTTGATGACATTTTTCGTTCAAAGATTGATAACGTGTAAAATAGCAACCGACTACACCAAGGGAAGGGGCCGGGAACGTGGTGTGAAATTTGTGACCACTTACCAATGATTGACCTTAATTGTTCAGAAATTGACCTATATGTAAAGTCGATATAACAGAATGTTAGTTTGTCATAACATGTACATGGTGAGAGCCAAAGGCAGTATTATACTCCAGAGCTGCACTCACTATTCTGCTGGTGCAGTCACTGTGTACATACATTACATTACTTATCCTCAACTGATCTTAAGTTACATCCTGTATTATACTCTGGAGCTGCACTCACTATTCTGCTGGTGCAGTCAACCTGTACATACATTACTGATCCTGAGTTACATCCTATATTATCCTCCAGAGCTGGACTCACTATTCTGCTGGTGCAGTCACTGTGTACATACATTACATTACTGATCCAGAGTTACATCTTGTATTATACTCCAGAGCTGCAGTCACTGTGTACATACATTGCATTACTTATCCTGTACTGATCCTGAGTTACATCCTGTATTATACTTCAGAGCTGCACTCACTATTCTGTTGGTGCAGTCACTGTGCACATACATTGCATTACTTATCCTGAGTTACATCCTATATTATACTCCAGAGCTGCACTCACTATTCTGCTGGTGTAGTCACTGTGTACATACATTACATTACTGATACTCCAGAGCTGCACTCACTATTCCGTTGGTGCAGTCACTGTGTACATACATTACATTACTTATCCTGTACTGATCCTGAGTTACATCTTGTATTATACTTCAGAGCTGCACTCACTATTCTGTTGGTGCAGTCACTGTGTACATACATTACTGATCCTGATTTACATCCATCCTGTATTATACTTCAGAGCTGCACTCACTATTCTGCTGGTGCAGTCACTGTGTACATACATTACACTACTTATCCTGAGTTACATCCTGTATTATACTCCAGAGCTGGACTCACTATTCTGCTGGTGCTGTCACTGTGAAAATACATTACTGATCCTGAGTTCCCTCCTATACTATCCTCCAAAGCTGCACTCACTATTCTGCTGGTGCAGTCACTGTGTACATACATTACATTACTTATCCTGTACTGATCCTGAGTTACATCTTGTATTATACTCCAGAGCTGCACTCACTATTCTGCTGGTGCAGTCACTCTGTACATACATTACATTACTGATCCTGCGTTACATCCTGCATTATACTCCAGAGCTGCACTCACTATTCTGCTGGTGCAGTCACTGTGTACATACATTACATTACTGATCCTGAGTTACATCCTGTATTATACTCCAGAGCTGCACTCACTATTCTGCTGGTGCAGTCACTGTGTACATACATTACATAACTTATCTCATAGTGAGTACAGCTGTGAAGTATATTACAGCAAATAAAACATAACACAATGTACTGAGCATGTGGAATGGGATTCCCTACTTTATGGGAAAGATATGGCTCCACTTGTGTCCTGGTACTGCAGCTCATTTCTATTCTCTTGGGTAAAGGTGAGCTGCAATATCAGACTTGGCCTCTGAATACGTGTGGCGCTGTTCTTTGTTTTTTGGTATTTTCATGAAGCACAAAAACAATATATGCGAAAAATACTATCAGTAATATGGAGAATTATAGTAAAAAATAGCAATATAAAAACATAGTCTAATAAAAATGACATCAAATATGAAGGGATCTCACCCTACGCAAAAAAAAACCCCAACTTGTTCCAAAAATCCCATATAACTACAATATGTGTCGGGAAGAACAAAGACGGGCAGCCGACCAATTAGATGGGGGATGAAAATGTCCTTTTGTATATCCAGTGGAGCGCTCTTTGTTATCACAACAGCCCAAAAAAAAATGATGTTGTTTTTATGTATATGATTATACTGAGTACATCTCCCACCGAGGGGAGCGAAAGCTTTCTGTTTCCATGGCAACAGGTGCCCCGCTGTACGCCGATCCTGTTTGCTTCATGTCAGGCAATATCAACATAATTATACATATATATTAACCCTTTTAATGTCGACTTAGCCCTGGCTCTGCTATATTTTCTTGTTTTTTAAAATTTTTTAATCATTTTTTTTTTTTTTAATTTTGGCACATTTTTACTGGATATGCTTTGGTCAAGGTCTACTAAAACTCTGATCACTTACCCGGGGCCTTAGGGGCCCCTCAAGGTCGTGTAAGATGACAGATGGGGTCAATAGTTTTAGAGAAAAAAACTCAGGGAGGTTCCTGTAACCTGGAATGAGAATCATTGGGGGAGGGGCAGAAGATTATTGATGGCCCAAGAAGGCAATAGGGTGGTGCCTGAACGACTGTCGGCTACGGACTTTCAGATTTTCGCCCCACGCCAAAACACATACATTCCTCTTGGAGTGTGTGGCTCGAAAAAAATGTATTGAAGTCGTACTTATGACTCTTCCACACTCTCTCAACCTATTACCCAGAAACAAAAATGCCCAGTATCCACTCTTATTTTATTCCCACTGTTCCCCTGAGTATTACTCTTTTTTCTTTTTTTAAATCCGTTATACGGTTCAAAAGATATGGACCTTTTTACGCTCCTTGCTATGGGGGTGTGGCTCACCAGTTAATTATGCAAAGCAACATAAAGACACGCCCCCGAGGATCCTGTGTGTTGAAAAAATGGCAATATCTTAGGAACCGTATAACAGATTTCAGAAAAACAAAAACGCAATAGTCAATAGATCATCAGGAATAACATAAAATACTCAAGGGAGCAGCAGAAATAAAGTAAAAGTAAAAACTGGACACTTTTTACCCGGTGATGGGTCTGCGATTGGATCAGAACTCAGAGAGGTGCCCAGAAGATTTACAAATTCTTCTGGAGTCCAGAAGATCTTTCCTTTTCCATGAGCCACCAGTACGTTCCACAAAGATTGGTCCAACAATTGGATACATCATTGGACGCCCCCTTCCGAAGATTTTTGGGGGTCTTTTACCACCTGACAATGATGACATGTGTCAGGGCAATGGTTGACCCTCTTTCTAGGCGACCGGATCCTCTGTACAGCACAATGACATCTCATTTATGAGAAAAACTGACTTTTTACATTCCCTTCCCCCAACGGAATATTATCATTCAGGATTTCATTCATCCGTCTTGTTAAAAACAAACTTGGACTCTGATAGAATTTTCTACTTCCAAACACATCTCATGTGGGTGACGTCTCCCCCGCATCGTGTTATGTCTGTCGTTCTCTCAATACTCTTGTTTTCTTCATATCCACTAATATCTCAAGGGTATACGGAGCTCTGTGTCTACAAACAGCTCAAGTGAGAGCGAGAAAAAACCTTAGCATGATCATAGAAATTCTAATTGGCGGTAGAAAAGCACTCTAACTTCAAGTCCCGTCATCGCATATGTTCCTGGTAAGCACACATATATATGTACAGCTGGTATAATCTGGGTAGTCTCTGTATATAATTTATACATGTACAGCTGGTATAACCTGGGTAGTCTTGTATATAATTATACATGTACAGCTGGTATAACCTGGGTAGTCTCTGTATATAATTTATATACGGTATGTACAGCTGGTATAACCTGGGCATCTCCTGTATATAATTATATATGTACAGCTGGTATAACCTGGGTAGTCTTGTATATAATTATATATGCACAGCTGGTATAACCTGGGCATCTCCTGTATATAATTATATATGTACAGCTGGTATAACCTGGGTATCTCCTGTATATAATTATATATGTACAGCTGGTATAACCTGGACATCTCCTGTATATAATTATATATGTACAGCTGGTATAACCTGGGCATCTCTTGTATATAATTATATATGCACAGCTGGTATAACCTGGGCATCTCCTGTATATAATTATATATGTACAGCTGGTATTACCTGGCTTTCTCCTGTATATAATTATATATGTACAGCTGGTATAACCTGGGCATCTCCTGTATATAATTATATATGTACAGCCGGTATAACCTGGGTATCTCCTGTATATGATTATATATGTACAGCTGGTATAACCTGGGTATCTCCTGTATATAATTATATATGTACAGCTGGTATAACCTGGGCATCTCCTGTATATAATTATATATGCACAGCTGGTATAACCTGGGTATCTCCTGTATATAATTATATATGTACAGCTGGTATAACCTGGGCATCTCTTGTATATAATTATATATGCACAGCTGGTATAACCTGGGCATCTCCTGTATATAATTATATATGCACAGCTGGTATAACCTGGGTATCTCCTGTATATAATTATATATGTACAGCTGGTATAACCTGGGCATCTCTTGTATATAATTATATATGCACAGCTGGTATAACCTGGACATCTTCTGTATATAATTATATATGTACAGCTGGTATAACCTGGGCATCTCCTGTATATAATTATAGATGTACAGCTGGTATAACCTGGGCATCTCCTGTATATAATTATAGATGTACAGCTGGTATAACCTGGGCATCTCCTGTATATAATTATAGATGTACAGCTGGTATAACCTGGGTAGTCTCTGTATATAATTATATATGTACAGCTGGTATAACCTGGGCATCTCCTGTATATAATTATATATGTACAGCTGGCATAACCTGGGTAGTCTCTGTATATAATTATATATGTACAGCTGGTATAACCTGGGTAGTCTCTGTATATAATTATATATGTACAGCCGGTATAACCTGGGCATCTCCTGTATATAATTATAGATGTACAGCTGGTATAACCTGGGCATCTCCTGTATATAATTATATATGTACAGCTGGTATAACCTGGGCGTCTCCTGTATATAATTATACAGTTAGGTCCAGAAATATTTGGACAGTGACACAATTTTGGCGAGTTGGGCTCTGCATGCCACCACATTGGATTTGAAATGAAACCTCTACAACAGAATTCAAGTGCAGATTGTAACGTTTAATTTGAAGGTTTGAACAAAAATATCTGATAGAAATTGTAGGAATTGTCACATTTCTTTACAAACACTCCACATTTTAGGAGGTCAAAAGTAATTGGACAAATAAACCAAACCCAAACAAAATATTTTTATTTTCAATATTTTGTTGCGAATCCTTTGGAGGCAATCACTGCCTTAAGTCTGGAACCCATGGACATCACCAAACGCTGGGTTTCTTCCTTCTTAATGCTTTGCCAGGCCTTTACAGCCGCAGCCTTCAGGTCTTGCTTGTTTGTGGGTCTTTCCGTCTTAAGTCTGGATTTGAGCAAGTGAAATGCATGCTCAATTGGGTTAAGATCTGGTGATTGACTTGGCCATTGCAGAATGTTCCACTTTTTTGCACTCATGAACTCCTGGGTAGCTTTGGCTGTATGCTTGGGGTCATTGTCCATCTGTACTATGAAGCGCCGTCCGATCAACTTTGCGGCATTTGGCTGAATCTGGGCTGAAAGTATATCTCGGTACACTTCAGAATTCATCCGGCTACTCTTGTCTGCTGTTATGTCATCAATAAACACAAGTGACCCAGTGCCATTGAAAGCCATGCATGCCCATGCCATCACGTTGCCTCCACCATGTTTTACAGAGGATGTGGTGTGCCTTGGATCATGTGCCGTTCCCTTTCTTCTCCAAACTTTTTTCTTCCCATCATTCTGGTACAGGTTGATCTTGGTCTCATCTGTCCATAGAATACTTTTCCAGAACTGAGCTGGCTTCATGAGGTGTTTTTCAGCAAATTTAACTCTGGCCTGTCTATTTTTGGAATTGATGAATGGTTTGCATCTAGATGTGAACCCTTTGTATTTACTTTCATGGAGTCTTCTCTTTACTGTTGACTTAGAGACAGATACACCTACTTCACTGAGAGTGTTCTGGACTTCAGTTGATGTTGTGAACGGGTTCTTCTTCACCAAAGAAAGTATGCGGCGATCATCCACCACTGTTGTCATCCGTGGACGCCCAGGCCTTTTTGAGTTCCCAAGCTCACCAGTCAATTCCTTTTTTCTCAGAATGTACCCGACTGTTGATTTTGCTACTCCAAGCATGTCTGCTATCTCTCTGATGGATTTTTTCTTTTTTTTCAGCCTCAGGATGTTCTTCTTCACCTCAATTGAGAGTTCCTTAGACCGCATGTTGTCTGGTCACAGCAACAGCTTCCAAATGCAAAACCACACACCTGTAATCAACCCCAGACCTTTTAACTACTTCATTGATTACAGGTTAACGAGGGAGACGCCTTCAGAGTTAATTGCAGCCCTTAAGGTCCAGTCACACTAAGCAACTTACCAGCGATCCCAACAACGATAGGGATCGCTGGTAAGTTGCTAGGAGGTTGCTGGTGAGCTGTCACACTGCGACGCTCCAGCGATCCCACCAGCAACCTGACCTGGCAGGGATCGCTGGAGCGTGGCTACACGAGTTGCTGGTGAGCTCACCAGCAACCAGTGACCAGCCCCCAGTCTCCTAGTTACAGCACACATCAGGTTAATTAACCCGATGTGTGCTGCAGCTAAATGTGCACAGAGCAGGGAGCAGCGCACACTGAGCGCTGGCTCCTTGCTCTCCTAGTTACAGCACACATCGGGTTAATTGCCTGATGTGTGCTGCAGCTAAATGTGCACAGAGCAGGGAGCAGCGCACACTGCTTAGTGCTGGCTCCTTGCTCTCCTAGTTACAGCACAGAGCAGGAGCCGGCACTGACAGTGAGAGCGGAGGAGGCTGGTATCAAAGGTAAATATCGGGTAACCAAGGACAGGGCTTCTTGGTTACCCGATGTTTACATTAGTTACCAGCCTCCGCAGAAGCTGGCTCCCTGCTCACTGCACATTAGTTGTTGCTCTGTCGCTGTCACACACAGCGATCTGTGCTTCACAGCGGGACAGCAACAACTAAAAAATGGCCCAGGACATTCAGCAACAACCAACGACCTCACAGCAGGGGCCAGGTTGTTGCTGGATGTCACACACAGCGACATCGCTAGCAACGTCACAAAAGTTGTTCGTTACCAGCGATGTTGCTTAGTGTGACGGGGCCTTTAGAGTCCCTTGTCCAATTACTTTTGGTCCCTTGAAAAAGAGGAGGCTATGCATTACAGAGCTATGATTCCTAAACCCTTTCTCCGATTTGGATGTGAAAACTCTCATATTGCAGCTGGGAGTGTGCACTTTCAGCCCATATTATATATATAATTGTATTTCTGAACATGTTTTTGTAAACAGCTAAAATAACAAAACTTGTGTTACTGTCCAAATATTTCTGGCCCTGACTGTATGTACAGCTGGTATAACCTGGGTAGTCTTGTATATAATTATATATGTACAGCTGCTATAACCTGGGCATCTCTTGTATATAATTATATATGTACAGCTGCTATAACCTGGGCATCTCCTGTATATAATTATATATGTACAGCCGGTATAACCTGGGTAGTCTTGTATATAATTATATATGTACAGCTGCTAAAACCTGGGCATCTCCTGTATATAATTATATATGTACAGCTGGTATAACCTGGGTAGTCTTGTATATAATTATATATGTACAACTGCTATAACCTGGGCATCTCCTGTATATAATTATATATGTACAGCTGATATAACCTGGGTATCTCCTGTATATAATTATATATGTACAGCTGGTATAACCTGGGCATCTCCTGTATATAATTATATATGTACAACTAGTATAAACCTGTGCATCTCCTGTATATAATTATATATGTACAGCTGGTATAACCTGGGCATCTCCTGTATATAATTATATATGTACAGCTGGTATAACCTGGGCATCTCCTGTATATAATTATATATGTACAGCTGGTATAAACCTGTGCATCTCCTGTATATAATTATATATGTACAGCTGGTATAACCTGGGTAGTCTCTGTATATAATTATATATGTACAGCTGGTATAACCTGGGTAGTCTTGTATATAATTATATATGTACAGCTGGTATAACCTGGGCATCTCCTGTATATAATTATACATGTACAGCCGGTATAACCTGGGCATCTCCTGTATATAATTATATATGTACAGCCGGTATAACCTGGGCATCTCCTGTATATAATTATATATGTACAGCTGGTATAACCTGGGCATCTCCTGTATATAATTATATATGTACAGCTGGTATAACCTGGGCATCTCTTGTATATAATTATATATGTACAGCTGGTATAATCTGGGTAGTCTTGTATATAATTATATATGTACAGCTGCTATAACCTGGGCATCTCCTGTATATAATTATATATGTACAGCTGGTATAACCTGGGCATCTCCTGTATATAATTATATATGTACAGCTGGTATAACCTGGGTAGTCTCTGTATGTAATTATATATGTACAGCTGGTATAACCTGGGTAGTCTTTTATATAATTATATATGTACAGCTGGTATAACCTGGGCATCTCCTGTATATAATTATACATGTACAGCCGGTATAACCTGGGCATCTCCTGTATATAATTATATATGTACAGCCGGTATAACCTGGGCATCTCCTGTATATAATTATATATGTACAGCTGGTATAACCTGGGCATCTCCTGTATATAATTATATATGTACAGCTGGTATAACCTGGGCATCTCCTGTATATAATTATATATGTACAGCTGGTATAACCTGGGCATCTCTTGTATATAATTATATATGTACAGCTGGTATAACCTGGGCATCTCCTGTATATAATTATATATGTACAGCTGGTATAACCTGGGTATCTCCTGTATATAATTATATATGTACAGCTGGTATAACCTGGGCATCTCCTGTATATAATTATATATGTACAGCTGGTATAACCTGGGCATCTCTTGTATATAATTATATATGTACAGCTGGTATAACCTGGGCATCTCCTGTATATAATTATATATGTCCAGCCGGTATAACCTGGGAATCTCCTGTATATAATTATATATGTCCAGCTGGTATAACCTGGGCATCTCCTGTATATAATTATATATGTACAGCTGGTATAACCTGGGCATCTCTTGTATATAATTATATATGTACAGCTGGTATAACCTGGGCATCTCCTGTATATAATTATATATGTACAGCTGGTATAACCTGGGCATCTCTTGTATATAATTATATATGTACAGCTGGTATAACCTGGGCATCTCCTGTATATAATTATATATGTACAGCTGGTATAACCTGGGCATCTCTTGTATATAATTATATATGTACAGCTGGTATAACCTGGGCATCTCCTGTATATAATTATATATGTACAGCCGGTATAACCTGGGAATCTCCTGTATATAATTATATATGTCCAGCTGGTATAACCTGGGCATCTCCTGTATATAATTATATATGTACAGCTGGTATAACCTGGGCATCTCTTGTATATAATTATATATGTACAGCTGGTATAACCTGGGCATCTCCTGTATATAATTATATATGTACAGCTGGTATAACCTGGGCATCTCTTGTATATAATTATATATGTACAGCTGGTATAACCTGGGCATCTCCTGTATATAATTATATATGTACAGCTGGTATAACCTGGGAATCTCCTGTATATAATTTATATATGTACAGCCGGTATAACCTGGGTAGTCTTGTATATAATTATATATGTACAGCTGGTATAACCTGGGCATCTCCTGTATATAATTATACATGTACAGCCGGTATAACCTGGGCATCTCCTGTATATAATTATATATGTACAGCCGGTATAACCTGGGCATCTCCTGTATATAATTATATATGTACAGCTGGTATAACCTGGGCATCTCCTGTATATAATTATATATGTACAGCTGGTATAACCTGGGCATCTCCTGTATATAATTATATATGTACAGCTGGTATAACCTGGGCATCTCCTGTATATAATTATATATGTACAGCTGGTATAACCTGGGCATCTCTTGTATATAATTATATATGTACAGCTGGTATAACCTGGGTATCTCCTGTATATAATTTATATATGTACAGCCGGTATAACCTGGGTAGTCTTGTATATAATTATATATGTACAGCTGGTATAACCTGGGTAGTCTCTGTATATAATTTATATACGGTATGTACAGCTGGTATAACCTGGGCATCTCCTGTATATAATTATATATGTACAGCTGGTATAACCTGGGTATCTCCTGTATATAATTTATATATGTACAGCCGGTATAACCTGGGTAGTCTTGTATATAATTATATATGTACAGCTGGTATAACCTGGGTAGTCTCTGTATATAATTTATATACGGTATGTACAGCTGGTATAACCTGGACATCTCTTGTATATAATTATATATGTACAGCTTGTATAACCTGGGTAGTCTCTGTATATAATTTATATACGGTATGTACAGCTGGTATAACCTGGGTATCTTCCTATGAAGCTTTGACCTTACATTGCTTTTCTACAGTGTGTACAAGCTGTAGACCTTCACCGCACTGGAAATGCTCCACCAGTAAAAGCCGGAATCATTGATCGCTGCTAATAAGGTTGCTAATTAGTCTTGCTCGTTAGAACAAATGACAGGAGTCGCAGTGAAGCGCTTCTGAGCGACAGAGAAGCGAACCGCGCGCAAGCGGCAGAGCTGATTTGATTAGAAAGTTAAATACCTTAAAGGCAACGCGCCACATGAATTATTGATACTGGTCCCAGCTCTTTGGATAGCCCTTTAAGTAAAACAAATTATTAATATATTCAACTGACGCATTTCACATAGAATTAGCAGCTGATGTGATACATTATCCGCGGAGAGCTGACTTCATTTCTAAGTTGCGCCACATTTTATGTTATTTTTTTTTATTTTGTTGTCCTAAACTTATTTTATATGTAATGTCTCCCGGCAGGATGATCATTTACATTTGCATAATTCACATAATTGCAGTCTTTTGTGAATTTTAAGCAAAAAGTACAGAAATTAGACAGTGGGAAGCCTCCATTTTTGTATGAAAATGGATTTTAATTGCGCTAGCACTTTTTTTTTTCTTTCCCTTAGTCCAGCTTGTTTCTTGGACCACGTGCTGCCAAGAACAGCAATTTTTAAGCAAGCTTTAAAAGCATTTCACCCGACAAACAAGCATTTTTGAGATGATGGGCAGGCTGATCAGGCATACTCCTAGGCAATAATCGAGTAGCTGCAGCCTTATCAGAGAAGCTGCCCCGAGCGCCAAAATCCACAAAGACACAAATTTTTACTCCAACTTTGCCCGTTCTTCTTCTACAAGTTGAGAAAGGAGTGTGTGCCCAGATATCACCAAAATGTGTTAAGCACAGAGGTCATAGGTTCCCATGTGGAGCGCAGCAGTCGAGGTAAGCTGCTCCACTCTGCATAGGCAGCAACTACGATGGCAAGGCTGTCAATAATATGAAGTTCTCATTGTCATCTCAGTCACTGTCAGTGTGACACAGTATAGGATTAGATACACAGCTCAGCACAGTATCACACAGGATAGGATTAGATACACAGCTCAGCACAGTATCACACAGGATAGGATTAGATACACGGCTCAGCACAGTATCACACAGGATGGGATTAGATACACAGCTCAGCACAGTATCACACAGGATGGGATTAGATACACGGCTCAGCAGACAGTATCACACAGCATAGGATTAGATACACAGCTCAGCAGACAGTATCACACAGGATAGGATTAGATACACAGCTCAGCAGCCAGTATCACACAGGATAGGATTAGATACACAGCTCAGCAGACAGTATCACACAGGAGAGGATTAGATACACAGCTCAGCAGACAGTATCACACAGGATAGGATTAGATACACAGCTCAGCAGACAGTATCACACAGGATAAGATTAGATACACAGCTCAGCAGACAGTATCACACAGGATAGGATTAGATACACAGCTCAGCAGCCAGTATCACACAGGAGAGGATTAGATACACAGCTCAGCAGACAGTATCACACAGGAGAGGATTAGATACACAGCTCAGCAGACAGTATCACACAGGATAGGATTAGATACACAGCTCAGCAGGACAGTATCACACAGGATAGGATTAGATACACAGCTCAGCAGGACAGTATCACACAGGAGAGGATTAGATACACAGCTCAGCAGACAGTATCACACAGGATAAGATTAGATACATAGCTCAGCAAACAGTATCACGCAGGATAGGATTAGATACACAGCTCAGCAGAGAGTATCACACAGGATAGGATTAGATACACAGCTCAGCAGACAGTATCACACAGGATAGGATTAGATACACTGCTCAGCAGACAGTATCACACAGGATAGGATTAGATACACTGCTCAGCAGACAGTATCACACAGGATAGGATTAGATACACAGCTCAGCAGACAGTATCACACAGGATGGGATTAGAAACACAGCTCAGCAGACAGTATCACACAGGATAGGATTAGATACACAGCTCAGCAGACAGTATCTCACAGGATATGATTAGATACACAGCTCAGCATACAGTATCACACAGGATAGGATTAGATACACAGCTCAGCAGACAGTATCTCACAGGATAGGATTAGATACACAGCTCAGCAGACAGTATCACACAGGAGAGGATTAGATACACAGCTCAGCAGACAGTATCACACAGGATAAGATTAGATACATAGCTCAGCAAACAGTATCACGCAGGATAGGATTAGATACACAGCTCAGCAGAGAGTATCACACAGGATAGGATTAGATACACAGCTCAGCAGACAGTATCACACAGGATAGGATTAGATACACAGCTCAGCAGACAGTATCTCACAGGATAGGATTAGATACACAGCTCAGCAGACAGTATCACACAGGAGAGGATTAGAAACACAGCTCAGCAGACAGTATCACACAGGATAAGATTAGATACATAGCTCAGCAAACAGTATCACGCAGGATAGGATTAGATACACAGCTCAGCAGAGAGTATCACACAGGATAGGATTAGATACACAGCTCAGCAGACAGTATCACACAGGATAGGATTAGATACACGGCTCAGCAGACAGTATCACACAGGATAGGATTAGATACACAGCTCAGCAGACAGTATCACACAGGATAGGATTAGATACACTGCTCAGCAGACAGTATCACACAGGATAGGATTAGATACACAGCTCAGCAGACAGTATCACACAGGATGGGATTAGAAACACAGCTCAGCAGACAGTATCACACAGGATAGGATTAGATACACAGCTCAGCAGACAGTATCACACAGGATAGGATTAGATACACAGATCAGCAGACAGTATCACACAGGATAGGATTAGATACACAGCTCAGCAGACAGTATCACACAGGATAGGATTAGATACACGGCTCAGCAGACAGAATCACACAGGATAGGATTAGATACATGACTCAGCAGACAGTATCACACAGGAGAGGATTAGATACACAGCTCAGCAGACAGTATCACACAGGGTAGGATTAGATACACAGCTCGGCAGACTGTATTACACAGGATGGGATTAGATACACAGCTCAGCAGACAGTATCACACAGGATAGGATTAGATACACGGCTCAGCAGACAGCATCACACAGGATAGGATTAGATACATGACTCAGCAGACAGTATCACACAGGAGAGGATTAGATACACAGCTCAGCAGACAGTATCACACAGGGTAGGATTAGATACACAGCTCAGCAGACCGTATTATCCAGGACGGGATTAGATACACAGCTCAGCAGACAGTATCACACAGGATAGGATTAGATACACAGCTCAGCAGAAAGTATCACACAGGATAGGATTAGATACACAGCTCAGCAAACAGTATCACACAGGATAGGATTAGATACACGGCTCAGCAGACAGTATCATAGGATAGGATTAGATACACAGCTCAGCAGACAGTATCACACAGGATAGGATTAGATACACGGCTCAGCAGACAGTATCATAGGATAGGATTAGATACACGGCACAAGAGACAGTATCACACAGGATGGGATTAGATACACAGCTCAGAAGCACACTGTCTCTGTGGATTATTTTAGATCACTGTCATTATGGATCATTATATGGAAGGGATGTTGGGTATTTTTTCACCAGTGAGGGGCGCTGTATTCGGGGCCCTGACCGGCCAGTTCTGCATTCAGTACTAATGATGTGTCCTCTTGTGTTTCCTTACCTGCTCCTCAGACCATTATCTCCGGCCACATGAAACCATCCCTTCATCATTATGGGCAGGAAATGAGGCCTCTTAGCGCTAATCACAGGCTCGCTCCCAGAGATACACCGCTCATTAATACAATTATTACTATTAGTTGGTTTTTTTTTCTTTACATACTTAGCATTGTAACCCTTCTCGGTGATCTGGAAGCAGACGCTGCAGACGGGAAAGAGTTAAAGTCATAATGAGATTATACACAGGACATCAAGTGGTTGGGGGGAGTAGAGCGGAGCGGGAAGGGTGGGGGGAGATATCTGCAGGTCCCTTTTTTGGGGGGAAGAACAATCACTTTCCGTTCGGATTGGATAATCTGCAGCAAGCGGCGGCCGGGCTATTTGTAAAATGCAGTGTGTGATAAAGCATCAAGGTCGATGGTGAATAACAGGATTTTATGGCTTTCGTTGGCGTTAAAATAGAGCCCCTCCCCTAAAATTAGTAGAAAACCAAAATTAAATCTGTAAATATGGAACCCAATTTTGATATAATTTGGTTACCTGGGGTCCTCTGATAAGGGACAATCATCGGCCGATCGTCACGGCAGCGATCATCCGCCGATCGCATTTTGTGCAGACTGAAATGGCCAATATCGAGCGCCGATCGACTTGAAATCATTGATCGCTGTTCTTCTAAGAAAACTCCTATACACAAACTGAGTGAAATATAGCATATACCCACTTTTTATAGACTAAATTTATATATAAATTCTAGTTTTCTACAGCTCCTGTAACTTGGGCCCTATTCATGAGAATCGCCTCACAGTAAGATTGTTCTGGTTGCCTATAGCCACTGCAGAAGTAACTGGGGCCCTATTGGTGAGAATCGCCTCACAGTAAAGGCAGCTTTACACGCAGCGACATCGCTAACGAGATATCGCTGGGGTCACTGAATTTGTGACGCACATCCGGCCTCATTAGCGACGTCGTTGCGTGTGACATGTACGAGCGACCGCTAACGATCAGAAATACTCACCAAAATGTTGATCGTTGACACGTCGTTCATTTTCCAATGTCATTGCTCATTTTGGACGCAGGTTGTTCGTCGTTCCTGAGGCAGCACACATCGCTATGTAAGACACCCCGGGAACGACGAACAACAGCATTCCCGTGTCCTCCGGCAACGAGGTGGGAGTGACATGAATGCGGATGCTCTCCGCCCCTCCGCTTCTATTGGTGGGCCGCTGTGTGACGTCGCTGTGACGCCACACGAACCGCCCCTTAAAATAGAAGTTGTTCACCGGCCACAGCGACGTTGCTGGGAAGGTAAGTACGCTTGACGCGTACTACCGATATTGTTCGCCACGGGCAGCAATTTGCCCGTGACGCACAAACGACGGGGGCGGGTGCGATCGCTAGCGATGTCGCAGCGTGTAAAGCGGCCTTAAGATTATTCTGGTTGCCTATAGCCACTGCACAAGTAACTGGAGCCCTATTTATGAGAATTACCTCATAGTAAGATCATTCTGGTTGCCTGTAGCCACTGCAGAAGTAATAGGCTACTTTCACACATCCGGTTTGAGCACTGCGGCTCAATCCGGCTGTGAAAACTATGCAACGGATGCGGCGAAAACACTGCATCCTTTGCATAAGTTTTTACATGCGGCCCGTCCGTTTTTTTCCGGTTGCGGCATGCTACTGAGCATGCGCAGTGGAAAAAAACGCATGCGGCGGCCGGATGCGTTTTTTTCCGCATCGCGCCGCATCCGGCCTCCATAGGCATGCATTGAAAAATGCGCCGCAGCGGCCGGATGCGGCGCGATGCGGTGTTTTTTGCCGGAGCAAAAAACGTTGCAGGAAATGTTCGATCCGGCCGCGGCATCGGCTAAATCTGCCGCATGCGGCAAAAACCGGACCGAACGCAAGCCCCTGCGGCACAATACGGCACTAATGTAAGTCTATGCAAAAAAAAACCGCAACCGGCGTTACAAAAGCCGGTTGCGGTTTTTCTGCAGAACGCCGTATTGTGCCGCAGAGCAAAAATCCGGATGTGTGAAAGTACCCTAAGGCTGCTTTTACACATCAGTTTTTTTGGTATCAGGCACGATCCGGCAAAAAATTGAGGCAACGGATCCGGCGAAAAAATGGATCCGTTGCATCAGTTTTTTCCATCAGTTCCTTCAGTTTTTTTGATGGATCCGTTGTGATACTGAGCATGCTCAGTTCAAAAAACCGCGATACGATTTTTCGCCAAAGACAAAAAACGTTCCCCTCAGTGTTCCATCCCGCTTTTGCCGGATCCAGCAAAATTTGCTTGTCCGGCGGAATGCAAGGCCATCCGGCACAATCCGCCACTAATAGAAGTCTATGGGGGGGAAAAACGGATCAGGCAGCAACAGACGCTGGATCCGTTTTTACAGCTTTTTGCCGGATTGTGCTTGATGGCAAAAAACTGATGTGTAAAAGTAGCCTAAGGCTGGTTTCACACATCCGGCTTTTCGCCGGATTCGGCGCACGCCAGTACAGTGTATACAGTACAATGGCAGCACAACAATCGCCGGTCACATGCTGTCATGTGACCGAAGCATGTGACCCGGAAGTTGCTGTGCTGCCATTGTACTGTATACACTGTACTGGCAGGCGCCGAATCCGGGAAACCGGCGAAAAGCCGGATGTGTGAAACTAGCCTAAGAGCGTTTTGTGTGCCTATAGCCACTGGAGAAGTAACTGGGGCCCCATTTATGAAGATTGCCTCACAATGAGATTGTTCTGGTTGCCTATAACCACTGCAGAAGTAACTGGGGCCCCATTTATGAAGATTGCCTCACAATAAGATTGTTCTGGTTGCCTATAACCACTGCAGAAGTAACTGGGGCCTCATTTATGAAGATTGCCTCCCAGTAAGATCTTTCTAGTTGTCTCTAGCATCTGCAGAAGTAACTGGGGCCCCATTTATGAAGATTGCCTCACAATAAGATTGTTTTGGTTGCCTATAACCACTGCAGAAGTAACTGGGGCCTCATTTATGAAGATTGCCTCCCAGTAAGATCTTTCTAGTTGTCTCTAGCATCTGCAGAAGTAACTGGGGCCCCATTTATGAAGATTGCCTCCCAGTAAGATTGTTCTGGTTGCCTATAACCACTGAAGAAGTGACTTAGGTCTCATTTATAAAGATTGCCTCACCATAAGATCATTCTGGTTGCCTATAGCAACCAGAGTACAGCTTTCAGCATTGACACTGCTGAGGTAAAGTGAAAGCTGAGCTCTGATTGGTTGCTGTGGAGAACTAGAACAGTCTGACTGTGAGGCCGTTTTCATAACGTAGATTTTAGATCCTTCAGGAGACACATTTTCTGCTTTTATGTATATAGATCCACCTATTAGATCTCTAATCTGTGTGAGGTGATTACTATGGGCCATGATATAAAGGAATGGTTTTTGGTCGCCTCAGTGTTACAACACATTTGTAAAAAATATACAATTGTTAACACCAAACTAACAAAAAAGAAGTGATGAAATAAAAAAATAATTTTAGACGCTGAAGATGTCAACTTCAGGGTGAAATGGAAAATGTCCCCTTAGCGAGCGTAAGCAACAATTTAACATATTTTCCGTGAGTGATGCTGCAGCTATTTTACTAGTGACATATTGATGTGGTATCCATGTAAAAGGGCTATTAAACGATCGCCGATCAGCTAGAAATCGTTAGATATCTAATCATGGAAGCAGGTGACAAATACAATTTGGGGCCATCACCGTGCCTCAGAGAGTGGGCAGCCATTTTTTATGAACCACGGACAGATAAATCTGGTATCCATGTACAAGAGCTATTAAATGAGCGTCAATTGAATTGAGAAATCATTGATAGGTGCTTACCCCCAAAAAACCTACATAAGAAGTGGGTGGCATATACTATTTGTGGTTATTAAAGTGGCCGTAAGAGTGGGTACTCATTTTTTTCAGACCCTCAAATAATGTAAATCTGATATCCAGGTACAAGGGTTATTAATTAAGCTCTGATTGAATTGAAAAATTGTTGATCGGTGGTTCCTAAAAAAAAGCGACAAAAGAAATAGGGGGTGTAGCACCCCTGAAACCATCAGGGTGCTACAAGGTTCTGCTTCCCCACCAGGATGCAGGGCCTACCACCTTAGGGACCCAGAACCCCAGTGCCGTAACACCAAAAACCCAGGTTAGGGTACTTTCACACTTGCGTTCAGCGGAGTCCGTCACTATGGAGAATAGCGCAGTCCGTTAACGAACTGCTCTATTCTCCATAGACTTGTATGGATGACGCACTGTAACGCAAGTGTCAGCGTTGCATCCGCCGTACGACGCAGCGTCGTTATTTTGACGCTGCGTCGGGCGGAAGGAACGCAGCATGTAACGTTTTTTTGAGCAGCGGAATCCTTTGGATTTCTCTGCGCATGCTCTCTCTGGCTCCCTGCACCCGTAACCAGAGTACACATCGGGTAACCAAGGAACCATGGTTACGTGTGCAGGGAGCCCGACACTTCCCCGCTTGGCTCTGCCCCCTCCCGCACTCCGTATGTATACACACACACACTCTCACACTCACTCACCTGCCCCCCAGCGATGCAGTCCCCGCGGCACTGACGTCCTCAGCCATGGCCCCGCTCGGCTCCACCCACTTCGCACTCCGCCCCCCGCACACATTGTCGGCGACCGAACGATCAGCTGATCACCCGGCGGCCGGCTGCTGTGAGCGATCAGCTGATCACCCGGCGGCCGGCTACTGTGAGTGATCAGCTGATCACCCGGCGGCCGGCTACTGTGAGTGATCAGCTGATCACCCGGCGGCCGACTACTGTGAGTGATCAGCTGATCACCCGGCGGCCGGCTACTGAGAGTGATCGGCTGATCACCCGGCGGCCGGCTACTGTGAGTGATCAGCTGATCACCCGGCTACTGTGAGTGATCGGCTGATCACCCGGCGGCCGACTACTGTTAGGGATCAGCTGATCGTTCACAATAGCCTGCCGACGGTAAAACTGTAAAAAAAACAAAACGGATTGCGTTGTTTTGCAGCATCCGTTGCATCCGTTGTGCCACTATATGCAACACATCCGTTGTATCCGTCACACAACGCAATGCAACGGATACCGTTCAACGCAAGTGTGAAACTAGCCTAATCCCAGTTTTTCCCAACATTCCCCCATACAATAGTACTTAGCTAGGGTGGGACCAATGGATGGCCGCCTAGAGGTGGAGCCACTCCAGTCCACTAGTTGACCTGGTGGGAGGGGAAGACTGTGGAGAGTAGTCGGGAAGACAGTAGTCAGAACGAGTGTGACTGTTGAAAGTGTCAGACGGCAGTAGAGTGAAGGTGGAAGCAAAATGACACCCTGACTCAGGTTAACGGTGACCTGGTGCCCAGGATAAGTGGTTACCGTTGGAGTACGGTGAAGTACTCCGGAACTACGCACCGACGGGGTACAGGACCCTAGGACAGGAAAGAGCTTCAAGACGACCTTTTAACACCTCCACAGCAAAGGGGACCATCAAGGACCTTTCTGACCCTAAAGAATCCGAAGACTCAGTAGCAAAGGGAGAACCGGGGACAAGACCAGAGACTCCAACCCCACAGGGTTCACGCTACCGTCAGGCGGACAGAAGTGGACAAACCACAGAACGGGGACCCCCAGTGTTCTACACCACGGGGACCCACTTAGCAGTGGCAGGTGCAGGGGAAGAAAGTACCAGAGTACCAGACTGGCACTGGGACGAAGGGGACCTGGAGGCGAAACCAGCCGGCCTCAGGCAACCCGTTAACATCTCAAGAAAATGGGTAAACCAGTTGCACTGAATACCTGTGTGGACTCATTCTTCCGACGTCCACCGCACCATACACCCGCTGGGGCAATACCCTACTTGCGGAGAGACTACCATACTAGCTGCTAATACCACCAGCCCCAGTAGAGACATTCTGCAGCGGCGGCTCCCTACATATAGCCGCAACACCGCAAGTGGAGTCACATATCAACTTTATTCAACAATCCCCTGTAAATGTCCCCATTACAAAAAGGGACCAGAGCATGGAACCGGGTAATGGCCACCACCGTGACATCCCCAAGACGTACACTGCCCGGAACTGAGTACCCCATATCCCTGGGTGCTACAGGGGGCATATACTATTTGTGGTTAATACACTGCCCCTAGGAGGTGGTACTGATTTATTTTAGAGGCCCCCAAATGACGTAAATTTGGTATCCATGTAAAAGGCACTTTAAACGATCGCCGATCGACTAGAAAACGTTGATCAGTGCTTGTTATTGTCAGAAATGTGGTCGTGTAAGATAGGAAGCGGGCGGCCAATACAAATTGGGGTTATTACTATGCCTCGGAGAGTTGGCAGCCATTTTTTATAGACATCAAATAACACATAAGTGTGCTATCCATGTGAAAGGGCTTATAATCGAGCACCGATGAACTGATGATCAATCTGCTTTAGTGACAACACTCAATTGTGGCTATTTTAGTGCCCCTTAGGGGTGTCAGGAGACTCGACAGGGTCATACTTTTGGAATCTCCCGAAACTATTGAGTGACACCCATTGAAAATGGAGACAAGTCGGCAAATTACTGGGTTCGATCCGAACCCTTAGGGAGGCCTCCAGAACATTTTTGGGAGGCATAACTCTGGGATGCTCCATCATAAGTATCCACCCCATGCTTAGCAGTCTTTATTCTCGGGTCAGAGGCCTGTAAAAAAGGGTAACAATTTTCATTACTGAGCATTTGGCGGATTTTTTTTTCATTCCTGTTATTGCGCCATCTAGGGTTATAAATAGGCGTATCAGCTGATGTCGTGTGTTGTTTTTTTTTTACGTTTGTTTGCCTTTTTGCGTATTTTTTTCTTCCTACTTGCCTAATTGATAAATAGTATAACCAGCACTTCGAGAGTTAATTTTTTTTTCTCTCCCCTCGCCCCCCCCCCCACCCTTTTCAGTCTTTTAAGCACGGAGTCCTCTATTGTGTAATTTCTGAACATATGAAAAGATGACATCAGTAGTACGGACACACATGCACACACGCGGACACACACGCACCCATGCATACACACATATACACATGCACTCACGCTTATACACACACCATAGGAGCCTGTATGTCAGGCAGATTAAGACCTCGCTTCTACAAAGCTGCCAATCAAAGGAAAGCAAGGCCAGTGCTGAAAAGCCACAGCCTTGAGAAGCGCTGCCCTGTGGATGTGTGTGAGTGGATGTGTGTGCATGTGTGTCTCTCGCCCACCCGCACTACTGTGTGTGCCTTCGCTGGAGAAGGGTGGGTGTTGGCGTCAAGGAAAGATGAGAGATTGCATTGACAATGTGATATTTCAGTTCTATCAAAGCCGGCATCTGTTGCAGAAGCACAAGGTGAGTGATTCACATTCTCATCCAGTCTTAGTAATTATCAGAATTTGTTTTTATACAAAAAAAAAAAAAAATAACTACAAAAAACCCTAAAACAAAATAGATTAGAATTCCACAGGTGTCTTACAAAAAAATGGAAACAAAGGTAAGCATGTGCTGAATGCACCTAGTATTTCACAACGCTGACTCATTTTAGTTATTATTTTTTGCTAAAATATATTTTTCATTATTTTTTTCTTGTAGAATATTATTTTATATTTTTTGCTTGTCATACATGTATTCATTATTTATAATTATATATATATATATATATATATATATATATATATATATATACATATATATATATATATATATATATATATATATACACATCTTACATTACTGTCACTATATTACTACATAGTATTTATTCCATTTTTTCTATATTTTTGTCATACAGACTAATAATAATATACCACGACATACTATTTTTTTCATTTTTTTATATTTTTTGATTGTCATTATATTACTATATCATTTTTTTGCACCTTTAGTACATAATTTTTTATTATATTTTCTATTATTACATTTCCACATATTCTTCATTTTTTTTTTTAAAGATTTTTGTATTGCCTTTATATTACTAATTTATTTAAATTGTCTTTTATATATGTACATATATATTTATGTACATATAAATATCTCTCTCTCTCTCTTTATATATATATATATATATATATATATATATATATATATATATAAATATAAAATACAGAATATGTAGTAATGCAATAATATATATAGTTTGTTACACTACTACGTATTCTTTATTTTTTTTACAGATTTTTTTATTGTTTTTATATCACTAATTTATTTAAATTGGGTGTATATATATATATATTTATTTATATATATATATATATTTATTTATATATATATATATTTTTTTTTATCTTCTCTATTTGTATTTTTTTTACCATCACCATCCAACGGCAATATATAAATTTTATTTATTATTAATATCATTATTATTATTTTACCATCACCATCAAACAACACTATATATATATAAATAATATGTATATTTTTTTACTTTATTATTTTTTTATTATTTTAATTTCCACTAAACTACTATATATTATTTTTACCAAAGAAAAAAAATGTAGATTTATTTAAGATTAGATATTTTTATTTAGCTGTTTTAATGACCTTAGATTTAATTTGTAGAATTATTTCTATTTTTTTTTTCATATAATAACCATTGGTAGGTACTGGATTTTATGAGGAGGGTGTGAGTTTTTAAAGTATAGTGAACTTGGACTGACATTGAATATATGATGCTAACAGGTGTATGGGAAAATTATTGGTCTGGTTGTGAGTCAAAACTCAGTTTATTATCTACGTCTTTTAACTACTGGTATCCACACAATTAATATTTAATAATATTTTATTTGGATACATGTCGTTCATATTTAATTAATAATATTTTATTAGGATAATTTTATACTAAAGTATTGTATTCTAAATCAGGGTTTAAATCTGACCTAAAAATAATAATAATAAAAAAAACTTTTGACATTTTTTTTTTTTTTTACATACTATGATTATTTCAATTCCAGGATACTAATATACCATGCATGGCGGTAAAAGTAGATTTCACCCCATAGTTCTTAGGGCAATATGGATAACCCCTTTCCTATTGAATGGTTGTATAGAGTTTTAACCCTGTAGATACCACATGGACGCAGATGATAAGGCACATCCATAACAGCAGAGACTGGAAAGTGTATGTGGGGTTAAAGACGCAGAGCTTCGACTTTATATTGAGCAATTCTGCAGTTTGATAGCTCAGGTTTGATGTCCGGTCATCACACAATTCTCCCCTCCTTCCTTCTTGAAAATCTCAAGCTGAGATAGTTTAACGCGCTTCGCAGCATGTCGTCTCACATGAAAGTTGGGTAGGATTACGGAAGAGGCTTCTGTGGGTTATACCTGATATATTATCTTCTCCGGCATAACTTCATACACATCCGCCATCTCCAGGGGGTCTCTACTGCTTTCTAATGGCTGAAACCCATTCCATCCCCCTCCCCCACCCTCCACATCATCTTCGACCCAAATGTCACCTTCTCTTAGCTATACAGATATAACCGACTCCATTGGATTTGTACAGATTCCACCAGCTAAATATATTAGAGTGCAAGCTCATTGGTCTAGAGATGCACAATTACTACATCCTGTAAACTTAATACAAACACTTTGACTTGGGCCCAGCAACTATCGGGGGCCATCAAGTTAAAATTTCAAACTATGTGTAAGTATGTATGGGATGATTACATTTACTGTTAAAACCAGATTTTCAAACTGGCCCCTGGGGCTTTTTTAGACTCTTGCACATGTACATTAGCAGCAATGAACAGGCCACACCCCACATCTTTTGTATTGAAGCATCTAATGAACGTGTGCAAATGCCATTGAGAAGGGAAGGGGAGCAGGAGAGCTGTGACATAACCTATTGTGTTATCAAATTAACTGTTTGTAGAGGTTTTATCTGCCATTGTTATCCTGCCTCTGATGATAAGGAGAAGTCTGCTGAAAACTGTTCCTATACAGAGTTTAAAAAAAAAAAAAAAAAAGCAGCGGCTAGTTGAAAATTTCAAGATTACAAATGTTATTTAATAAATTGTGATATCAAATTATTAAAATAAATAAACCATTGCCAATAAATGCAACAGAAGAAATTCATTTAAACAATAGGTCATTTTTTGAGTACACATTTCCTTTAATTGCTTGGCGCTTCCATGCAGGTTCATATAGGTGGACTGAAGAAGTGGCATGGCTCCTTGGAGTCCCGCACGTGAATATCATGTATGTGGTGGTTGTGAAGTCTTAAAGGGGATGTCTGATTAAGACACCCCTCTTTCTATATGCTCTATTATAGGTTTAATGTGATCATGGGGTGATGGTCCCTGAACAGGCTACAACTACTGGCCATCGCCTCTGAGGACTTATAATTACTAAGATTTCTCAAATACTGACAAAGGGGTCAAGGGGTTGGAATTGCCACTGGGAACAGAAATGGTGGTGCACACCCTAAGGAGAGGTGGCTGAAAACCCAATCAAGCTTGTGCTTGTAAATCTACAGGTAGTGTATACTGGGTATGCCTTTCATAGTATAATATTATTATACTCCACTAATTATATGTCCTTCAGTTGAAATAAAAAATCTGATTAATAAAACCACAGGAAGTGAAGAAAAATGTAGTCCGAGTAAAAACTAGTGAGCAGACTCATGCAACTAAAAAGGAGAACCAGCTTGGTAGAAATTACATTATGGCGTTTTCCTTCTCAATCTGCATTAGTAATCAGATTTTTTTTCTAAGAAAAGAGAGTGGACTTTGTTTAGAAATACAACAGATTGATAAGGAATAACTGTAAATTTCCTCTAGAAACATTAGACCCGTTTCTATAACACCACACCCATTTAAAGACAACATTGAATAAATCTTTGTTTTTATAAGAAATCTGATTAATAAGACAGTAAGAAGTGAAGGAAACCCTTGCTTGAATAAATACATCAGTCTCATGAGAGTAAGATGTTTAAGGCAAAGCAGAAGTGGCAGTGAGTTCGAGAAACAGAAGGTGAAAGCTAGCTTGGAAGCAGTCACATAATCCATTTTCAATCTCAGCCGGCATTATTAATCAGATTTTTTGGTAAAAAAAAAGAGAGTAAACTTGGAATTAGTGATGTATACCATACAGAGATTTTTTTTATACCACTACCTTTTAAAGAAAATAGACAAATGTATGTAAAAAAAAAATCTGATTAATAAAACATTAAGGATTGGAGGAAACTCTTGTTTGAAAAAAAGAAACAAAACAGATCACAAATTTCATGTGTCTCAAGTGCTTAATTTAAAGGAGAACTTGCAGGGACCTAACTATAGTGAGTTCATGGATTAAAGTCACTATTGGACCCTGGAGCCTAGGGAGGTGGAAGGCAGTAATGGTGGGCAAAAGGATCTTTTGGCTCATATGGGGAGATCAATTCTATTAAAGCAGAAGTTAGGGACCCTGTTGAAAATGTTTCATTGCATTCTACTAGGACTGGGACTGTACCGGCAGATCAGAATGGGAAAAGCTTAGCAGCGTTTAATCATCCAATTACTAATTTCAACCGGGTTTATTGATCAGATTTTTTTTCGGTAGAAATCAGAACAACCTTGAAATTGGTCAGTATACAATAATATTATTTAGATTTGTCTGCTGAAAATAAATTACAGAATAAATGAGCCTTTGACTGAGAAAAGCCATGCCCCCTTTATATTAAATAAGTCTAATTAATAAGACAGTAAGATCTGGAGGAAAACCTTGTTTGGATAAAAGCAAGTCATGAGTCTCATCTGACTAAAGTGTTTACGGTAATTAAAAGAAGGCCTAGTAGCGGAGAAAAAGGGGAGAGTTATCTTAGCAACAGTGACATTATGCCATCCCCCATTTCGACCTGTATTATTAATCAGATTTTTTTCTCTTTTAAAGATAGGGGAATAAACTTGTTTTCCATGAAGTAACTATTTTTTGTCTATTTTCTGAAAATATATAAAAAAAATGACACAATAAATGTCTCTTTAATTGAGAAAGCCACGTTTTTTTCTAGAAGACCACTCTCTTTTAAAGACCTATTGGATAACAGTGTATCTTCTAAAAAATCTGATTACTAGGACAGCAAGAAAATCCTTGTTTGAGTAAAACCAATCAAGTCAGTCTCATGAGACTCAAGGGCAGAACAGATGCAGTAGTGGCAGCAGAGAAGGGGACTAGCTTGGTAGTAGTCACATCATGCCACTCCCCATCTTAACCTGCATTATTAATCAGATTTTTTCAAAGCAGAGTCAAAGGTTGACTTACAGCAAAACTAATGCTGTGCTGGCGGCAGATAAAGTGATAACTGGCTCTGTAGAAGTCACATTATTCCTTGCCGCATTTCAAACTGCATTATTAATCAGATTTTTAAAAAAACAAACAAAAGAGAACAGACTTTCAATCGATTGGGTATACAACAGACTTACTAGATTTTAGTTTTAACCATCAAAAAAGGAAATAGAATAGAGATGCCTGGTTATTCAATCCAAAAAGCCACACCTTTTAAAGGTGTAATTTAATAAATATCCCTTAATATGGCTGCTAACTTTTAAGGTGACAAAGATGATTATGTCTCCTGAGCTGCTGATCTGTAACTGATAAACTTGTTAATGTGGAGGTGTCATCTGTTACAGTGAAATAACTATGGATATCACTCCTGTGCTAATTGGCTCAATTATTTCCCATTGCTATAATTTGTTGTAAATATTTATCAATGTAAATGACACATTTTAATACTAATTAGATATGTAGATTCCATTATTCTAAATTCAATAACACCTGAGCCGTTACAAACAACCAAGCGTTTAAAAACATGGATTTCAATGTATTAAAAGTTATGGACATAATTTACATGGAAAAATGATTTTATATATGTTAATGGTTACTTTAAGTTAAAAAAAATAATAATTAAGTTTTGGATTGCAATCTTCATTCTAGAATTAATTTGTTCTCAAAGAAATCTGCTTCTTTCTCCACTTATGAGCCACATCTACTACCTCATTCACTTTGAAAAGTGCTAAAGTCCCTTTCTGAAAATCCGACTGGTTACAGTTGCATATTGAAATCTATAGTAAGGAGGAACAGAATGGGAGAGTTAAGGCCACTTTACACGCAGCAACATCGCTAACGCGATGTTGTTGGGGTCACGGAATTCGTGACGCACATCCGGCCTCGTTAGCGACGTTGTTGCGTGTGAAATGTACAAACGACCGCTAACGAGTAAAAATACTCACCTTATCGCTGCTCGTTGACACGGTGCTCTATTCCCGATTATCGTTGCTGTTGCAGGACGCAGGTTGTTCCTCGTTCCTGCGGCAGCACACATCGCTATGTTTGACACCGCAGGAACGAGGAACCTCACCCCTTACCTGCGGCCGCCCGCAATGAGGAAGGAAGGAGGTGGGCGGGATGTTCGTCCCGCTCATCTACGCCCCTCCGCTTCTATTGGGCGGCCGCCTAGTGACGTCGCTGTGACGCTGAACGAACCGCCCCCTTAGAAAGGAGGCGTTTCGCCGGTCACAGCGACGTCGCTAGGCAGGTAAGTAGTGTGACGAGTCCGAGCGATGTTGTGCGCCACGGGCAGCGATTTGCCCGTGACGCACAACCGACGGGGGCGGGTACGCTCGCTAGCGAGATCGCAGCGTGTAAAGTGGCCTTTAGGCTACGTGCCCACAGGACTATGTACCAGCGGATATATCCGCAGGTACGTCCACAGGTTTCCGGCAGCAACTCCCCGGAATCCGCAGCTATCCATTGCTGCGGGATTCCAGCGAAATATCTGAGGTAAACCTGCGGACATTCGTGCGACTTACCTGCGGAAGTCCCAGCCTCTATCTCCATAGTGGAGAGGTGGGACATCCGCAGATATTTCCGCAGGAATAACTGACATGCAGTTATGTGTGGCTGTGGGACATCCGCAGCATATTCAGCAGCCGCACATACCGCAGCATGGACACAGCAATCCCCAGGTCCCATAGGATAACATGGAGGTTGTCTGTACTCGCTAAAACCTGCGGATTTATCAAGAAAATCCAGATAAATCCACAGGTTTTCCGTGGCAAAATCCACAGGTACATTGTCCTGTGGGCACATAGCCTAAGAGACACAAACACCTTGTACTGCTATTTTTTGGTATTTTAGCTCACCCCAGCTCTAGATTCACTGCTACACTTTTCAGTACAGATCTATTATGTCCTCCTTAAAGCTGTGACTTATTGTATGTTTTTTAGCTTACTAAAGCCTAAATTATCAGCTACAATGCTCAGTGATAATGTCCCCCATGCTGCTGCTTCTAGTACGTGTTATATCTTACCAAGGCTGTATTCTCATCTCCAGTACAATGCTTAGTAATAATGTCCTCCATGCTGCTGCTTCCACTATATATTTATTGTACCAAGCCTGGATTCTCAGCTACAATGCTCAGTGTTAATGTCCCCCATGCTGCTGCTTCTTATAGTGTATGTTTTATGTTATCAAGCCTAGATTCTCAGCTAGAATGTTCAGTGATAATGCCCTCCATGCTGCTTCTACTTGTAGTATGTGTTATATCTTACCCAAGGCTGGATTCTCAGCTACAATGTTCAGTAATAATGACCTTCATGCTACTTCTAGTATGTATTATATCATACCCAAGGATGGATTCTCAGCTATAACGTTCAGTGATAATGTCCTCCATGATGCTACTCCTTCTCGTATGTTTTACCTAACCCAAGACTAGATTCTCAGCTTATGTCTTACCTAACCCAAGGCTGGATTCTCAGCTACAATGCTCAGTGTATATGCCCACCATGCTGCTGCTGTTAGTGTATTATCTAAACTGAAGTTTGATTCTCATCTACAAAGCTCAGTGTATATGCCCACCATGCTGCTGCTGTTAGTGTATCATCTAACCTGAAGCTGAATTCTCAGCTACAATGCTCAGTGTATATGCCCACCATGCTGCTGCTGTTAGTGTATCATCTAACCTGAAGCTGAATTCTCAGCTACAATGCTCAGTGTATATGCCCACCATGCTGCTGCTGTTAGTGTATCATCTAACCTGAAGCTGGATTCTCAGCTACAATGCTCAGGGTATATGCCCACCATGCTGCTGCTGTTAGTGTATCATCTAACCTGAAGCTGGATTCTCAGCTACAATGCTCAGGGTATATGCCCACCATGCTGCTGCTGTTAGTGTATCATCTAACCTGAAGCTGGATTCTCAGCTACAATGCTCAGTGTATATGCCCACCATGCTGCTGCTGTTAGTGTATCATCTAACCTGAAGCTGGATTCTCAGCTACAATGCTCAGGGTATAATGTCATAACCCTCAGATAGGAGCGCTGTCCTGTCTTCATAATATTATACTCTCCATTTATCTGATTCCCTTCATATAGAAATTATTTTTGTTTTAAAGCACCAATTCTTGTAAAATGCGCGGGTGCTCGTGACGTCTTCTCATCTAGATGCCACGTAACTGCAAATTAATCAGGATGGTATTGCCAAGTATTTATGTGTAAGTCCATCTCGCTGCTAATGATTTAGATATAAATATAGCTAACTGCTAATTAGTAACACATTTTCCAATTGCTAATGAACGCTTTGCTAACGGAGATATGACTCAACCGTCCTCGCGAGTGACTCTGTAGATCACACAGTCATAGAGGATAGCGCCAGTTTTCTTCGTCCCTGCAGCACGTGAAAATATGAGAAATTAGGGATTGCAAACAGCAAATGTTATTAGGGTGGATGAGTAAAATAATTAGTAGAATAATTAGTCATGAGAGGATATAATAATACACATGATGATAAGTTCTGATCACATAACTTGGAGTCCATTGATCTCTATGGTGCCACATGTCTGCTTTTACTGAAAAACACAAGTTGGCACAGCCAAAGCATCACGTCCCAGCTATCTCTGATGAGCTGCAATACCAGACATTGCCTATGGACAAGTGTGGCACTGTTTCAGGAGGAACCATGTTTTTCTAATCTCGTTTGGAGGCCTCCTTTTCATTTCTGTTTCAGCTGCACAAGAGCTTTGCAGGTTCGGGTGCCCATTACTACCTTTAACAAATAATCGTGGTTCCAAGTGACTACTAGATCACATATGAGGTGATATGCTCTTTCCTATAAATGCGCAATGCGATACGATAATTACTGATGGATTGGTGCAGTGCTGATGGATTTTGGGGAGAAGCATGAATGAAGTGGTCAGGGAACCCAATGAACTGCTATGGTGTCCTCACAAATGAGTTTCCATCTTTTGTGCTATGATGACATCACAAGTAACTTTTAGTCGTTTGTGGTACGGTGATATTACAAGCGAGTTTTAGTCTGTTGTGCTATGGTGACATCACAAGCGAGTTTTAGTCTGTTGTGCTATGGTGACATCACAAGCGAGTTTTAGTCTGTTGTGCTATGGTTACACAACAATTGAGATTTATTTGTTCTGCTATGGTGACGTCACAAGTCAATTTTAGTTGGTTGTGTTACAATAATGTCACAAGTAAGCTTTAGTCTGTTGTGCTATGGTGATATCACAAGTGAGTTTTAGTTGCTTTTGCTATGGTGATATCACAAGTGAGTTTTAGTCTGTTGTGCTATGGTGACATCACAACTCATTTTTAGTGATTTTGCTATGCTGACATCTCAAATGACTTTTATTCTGTTGTGCTATGGTGATATCACAAGTGAGTTTTAGTTGGTTGTGTTACAGTAACATTATAAGTGAGCTTTAGTCTGTTGTGCTATGGTGACATCACAGGTGACTTTTAGTCTGTTGTGCTATGGTGACATCACAGGTGACTTTTAGTCTGTTGTGCTATGGTAACATCACAGGTGACTTTAGTCTGTTGTGCTATGGTGACATCACAGGTGACTTTTCGTCTGTTGTGCTATGGTGACATCACAGGTGACTTTTAGTCTGTTGTGCTATGGTGACATCACAGGTGACTTTTAGTCTGTTGTGCTATGGTGACATCACAGGTGACTTTTAGTCTGTTGTGCTATGGTGACATCACAAGTGACTTTTAGTCTGTTGTGCTATGGTGACATCACTGGTGACTTTTAGTCTGTTGTGCTATGGTGACATCACAAGTGACTTTTAGTCTGTTGTGCTATGGTGACATCACAAGTGAGTTTCAGTCTATTGTAACATGGTGACATCACAAGTGATTTTTAGCTGGTTTAGCTATGATGACATCACAAGAAAGTTTCCATGTTTTGTGCTATAGTGAGATCGTAAGTGAGTTTGAAAGAACAAATGTCATGACGTGATCACGTGAGGCCAATCACAAGACTCAGTTTGGCCTCAGAGCTGGAATGGAGTAACATAGCGCTTGGGAAACCGGAGAGCGAAGGCAGCATAAGAGGAAAAAGCGCAGGCGAATATAGAGCTTGTTTTCTTGTTTTTTTATTTATTCCTTTCATGGCCCCCAGAAAAATCTAGTAAACGGGAGTCTGGTTGGTTAATTTTTGAGGACCTCATCATTGTAGAACGTCCCCTTCAAAAAAAGATGTTAGTTTAGAGCATATCCAGCTCCGTCTTAATAGAGCGCTTAAGGTGAAGCCACGGCCACATTTTGGCTTTCATCGCCTGCTATCCTTTTAATTAGGGGGTCATTATGGTTTTTTATTTGCGCTTCATGGAGTTAAAACAGTGATGGTGATGCATTATTACTGGGATCAAGGTAAAAGGTGCAATTAAGAAGATGGAGGGTGGCAGCGACTGGGCACAGAAAGATCCGTCGGTGCTGGGCACCATCAGACAAGGCTTTTGAAATTTGGACACAATTCAGCCCCCCCCCTTCGAGAATTTAATAACAGGGACAATACTGGGAAGGATAAAATGCATATATGCCGTAAGAGGGCTGGAGAGGGGCACACATTAAAAGGCCTAGAACAAAAGGACGGCGGATCATTTGGGAACCTTTTGTGTGCTGTACAACAAAGGCTTGGGGATGGCAGTCGTCTGCCTCTCATGTCTCCTGGCACCGCTGTTACAATCTGTCCCTTTTAGGATGGAGCTGTGAAAATTTTCTGCACAGCTTTAAAATAAATAAATAAAAATATCAGACTTGAAAAAGTGATGGTCTCTCGGCCCCTGCCTTGTTATCCTGGTATGTGAAAGCCATCTTGGTGGAGCAGATGATGGAGGCGGTGGGGGATATTGGAGATTGTAGAAGAAAACTCTTAAGATGGGCAACTGAGTGAAGAGTCTTTAGAAGTGCAAGGCGATTGCTTATAAAGGGAAGCGGTGCCCCCTATGGCAGTTCCTACAAGCGAGACTGAAAACCCAAAACTAGACAGGGCCTGAGAGTGATAACACATCTACACCTCCCGACTCTGAAAGTCTGAAGAGCAGGGCACACCCTCTACCTAAACCTGCCCAATTCTTTTTACTACAGATATTGTGGCCCTAGTTGAGCCCGTTAGTGTCCCCATACAGTTTCATACCACATTTATGGCCCCTTATAAGTATAATGCCCTCACAAAGCGCTTCCACGCAGAATGTTGCTCCAATGAAGTCCCAACAGTGTGCCCAGCTACAAACATCTCCCCACAGTAAGCTCCAACACAATTAAATCCTAACAGTGGCCCCCCTCGCATAATGAATCCCCACAGTGCTCCCAACACAATGAAGACCCCACAGTGCACCCCTTCACACAATGAATCCCTTCAGTACCCCACCATCACAATGAAATATCTAAAGTGCAACCCCTCACACAACTCCAACGAAGTTCCAAAGTGTGCACCGCAACAAAATGAAGTCCCCCATATCCCCCTTCAAACAATGAAGTCCCCACAGTGCACCCTCACACAATTACTCCACAGTGTACACACACAATATGATGGTTTTAGTATGTCACACATTCTGATGCTCCCGATGCACTCCCCCACACAATATGATGTCTGCACAGTGTCTCTTACACAGTATGAAGATAATATGCCCCTACAGTGTCCCTTTCACACAATATGATGCCCTGACAGTGCCCCCCACACAGTATGATCCCTTAACAGTGTCCCCCTACACACAATGTGATGCCCCCTCAATGCCTCTCCCACACAATATGAAGCCCTGATAGTGCCCTCACACAATGGCTTCCTTGAGTGTCCCCCTACACAGAATGTGATGCCCCCAGTGTCCCTCCCACACAACAGGATGTCTTGACAGTTACCACACAGTATAACGCCCCCACAGAATCCACCTATGCACAATGTGATGCCCTCACAGCGTCCCTCCGACAGTATGATCCCTCCCAGACAATATGTTCTCTGACAGTGCCCTCACACAGTATGATTCCTCCTGTGTCCCCCTACACACAATGAGATGCCCCCACAGCGTCCGTCCCACACAATATACTATGACAGTGCCCTCAAGCAGTACGATGCGTCCACAGAGTATGAAGACCCCAAAGTGCGCAAAACACGTTATGACGCTCCCTTTTGATGCACATCTACATCACCCTGGCAAATGATAAAAAAAATACTAATCTAGCCCCATTCTCATAATGAGAAGAGCAGATCTCTGCTATGTGCGGCCAGTTGAATCAGGCACATAGAGACATCATCAAGTCTCCTGGCGCCCGAGCCTCAGATAGCACAGGTGAATGGTGGGCATCCTGCTCCACCATTAAATTCAACTGACCTGTAGGGTTTCTATAGGGAACATCATGCAACCAAAATAAAAGCTGAACCAGTGTATCTAAGTCTGTTATGTGATAGTGTCTTCTGAGACCCCGTGTTATCACGTGCGGACCCCGCACCCCCCCCCCAATAATCCCTATAACAAACAGCTCCTCATTATCCGCAGGATGACAATGGCGGCAATTTTCCTGTCCTTGCCTCATCACGCAAAATGAAAAGAGGGAAAAAAAAAAAAAGTAAACTGGAGAGGTAAGGCCGAGGTCGTGAAATTGGGAAAACAACAAGATGATGATGCGTTCCCTGCGCTGCATTTTTTTTTAGTTGGAAACAAAAGCCGTTGCCTAATTATCACCATTTTCAGCCTGGCGAATGGGATTTTTTTTTTGTAATAATGTCATTTATCGGCTCTCTCAGCTATTGTGAGACATAAGTGTCCCTGATCCATTATCTGAACAATGGGAGCTGTGTTTTTGGCTGATAGGAGAAGAATCGGCCATTTTAAATCTGAAACGGTGACTCCCTAGCAACATAAAAGGGCAGGACCTTACACAGCGCTGCACCACCGGCCAATTATGGCACATTGGTAGATGACGATGATGAACTGAAAATAAAAAAAAAAAATAAAAAAAATAAGAAAATAGTCATCGGCTTCTTTGCTCTGGTCATGTGACCACACAAGTATAACTGAAATCCCCACATTAGACCTGAGAAGATGGTTTCCATTTTTTTGTTATTCAAGATTAATCAAGCTTTTATTTATATCTAATATATAAAGGTGTGTGTTTGTGTGTATGTGTGTCCGCTAAAGGAATCCGCACCGTCGCATGTAGAATCACAAAATTTTGACCTAGGGAACATCGTAGATTATGTTTTGACAGGAAAATTTAACCCCGCGCTTTACAGTTTCTCTACAAAAAACATGCCTCCATTAAAGTAAATGGAGCCTGGAACTACTGATTTTAATAGCAGATGTGATAGGTTGCTATAGGAACAAAAGACATTGTTAGTATAAGAAGCTTATGTGTGAGCTGATATGATGTCAGTGGGGAGACGGATAGAGAGACAGACCTGGACAGAGACAGGGATAGAGGAAACAGACAAAGATAGATGGAGAAAGAGGCAGACCTTGATGGAGACAGATGGGGAAAGAGACAGAGAAATGGAGACAGACAAGGAAAGAGACAAAGAAATGGACAAAGACAGACAAGGAAAAGAGACAGGGAGACAGACGGGGAAAGAGACAGATCTGGAAAGAAAAACAGACAGACAAAAGCAGACAAACAAAGAGACAGACCTTGAAAGAGACAGATGGGGGAAGAGACAAACCAGGAAAAAGAGAGATGGGGAAAGAGACAGACCTTGACAGAGACAGATGGGGGAAGAGACAAACAGAGAGACAGACAAAGACAGATGGGAAAGAGACAGACCGGGCATAGAGACAGACAGACAGACAGACACAGACATAGAAATAGAGACAGATAGACTGATACAAAGACAGACAGAGATAGAAATAGACAGACAGAGACATAGACACAGACAGACAAGGAAAGAGACAGAGACACACAGACAGAGACTGGGAGAGAGACAGAGAGACAGTTACTATCCCGGACAACGCCCGGGTACTACAGTATATATATATATATATATATATATATAATATATATATAAAAAAATATTTTTTTCCAATAGTTTTATTTCAATATTTTTTCATATTTTTGTACCTACTAATGTGGTATTATGGCATATCTAGGACATTAGTTAGTTCTCAGGTGGAGCCTCAAGCAGAAAATTAAAGGCTGTCGTCAGGTAAAAAGAAGTTATCGCCTATATCCATTCATTCTCTGCAGAGCGGTCAGATAAAGCGGAGCGTATCACTCCGTGAACGCGCACTTTAGTGCCGTTCTGCCAATTGATGCTGGTCCCAGCTGTCGGACCCCATTGGTCAACAAGCTAGCACTAGGCCTGTGGATTTGAGCCAAGTTCTCGTCATACTTGCCGGCCACCATACTCACTGGACCGTCATTACAAACCACTTTGGACAAGATCCGGCGCATGCGCACCTCCAACCAGTAAAAGAAACAGTATTCTCTATTCTGCATAGTCACATGGCTGAAGCAATTTCCCAGAGAAATCAGGCTGGCCGACTGCTCTCCCTGGTATCACAAGCTACGTTCGGCGCATGCACACCTCATGTTAGAAGAACCAGTATTCTCCTGCCTGTGGAGTCTCTTTCTGAAAAAAGTCAGGCTAGCTGGTCAAGCTCCTGACACCTTACAGGCCATCTCCAGCAGCACCTAACGCATCCACAGCACAAACCTTGTTGACAGCGCATGCGCACCTCATGTTAGAGGAGCCAGTATTCTCAAGCCTGTGGAGCCACTTTCCAAAAAAAGTGAGGCCACCCCGTCTCACTCCTGACACCCTACAGGCCACCTCCAGTGACATCCAATGTGTGCACAGCGCAAACCTCCTTTATTGTGCATGCGCTTGACGTGGCTCATCATGACATATGCAGTCTGTGGAACTGGCCACTGACTTTAGTAATCGCTCCTCCCCATGACTGTCTACACCATTAAGAACACAGCACTTTTTTGACTGAAGGGGGGGTGGGGCATTTTTAAAGCTTAATTACCGTTGTTAGGTACTTTTTTGGCAACACTACTCTGCCTATAGTCATAACCAGGTCATTGTACAGAGCCCTTCAATTTCTTCAGACTAATTTCGGCACTACTGTACCCCTTATCAAATGTCATATGTGATGAATGAAGTGTAGTATAAACAACCACTGAGAAAGAAATGTAACAAAAATAATTCTGGTACAAATCCCTAAAGGGGACACAGTGGATGTGACTTATTGTTATTAATATGCATTCAAATCAATATCACAGTGCCTGGAGCGACGTGAGAGTGATTAGAGGCAATGCCTGAGGCTGACAGATCCACAGAGGGGATATTCCTGGAGGTATCTGCTCAATAGGCACTCTATGAACTACTGGGTCTATACAATCCAAAAACTGAGCGGATTATTCCGTCAGTTCCCATTAATTCTGAATGTTACTTTAGCGCACACATTCATCTGCTGCTCCATACAGAGCACGCTTTGTAGTCATTGCTCATAAGGTGACAAAATACGCTAGCAATATATCATTCCTTTAAGAAATGGAAAACCCCTTTAAAAAGGAAGAACTATCACCAAAGGTGGCTCTCAATTTAATCCTGCTGCTCCCAAGTATTGAGGGTTTTTGGTTTGTTTTTGTTAAATCCATGACTCCAAAGATATGGTCCTTTCTATTGAGTGCCAAATTTTATGCTCAGAGAGGGTGTGGTTCAGGCTAAAGGGCAAGTTTAAAGACACGCCCATGAGGATCCAGTGAGAAACATCACTGAGAAAAAACAAAAATTAAATCACAAATGTCTAGAACTGTATGGAGTTTGAGGGGAAAAGAAAAAAAAAAAATACTCAGTAGCAGCAGGAATAAAAAGTACAAAAACTTGACATTTTGGACCTGGTGACAGGTGCCCTTTAAGCACTCCAAGGAACCTACTTCTGACGTCAATAGTCGACCCAGGTCTTCCTTGATATTTGGAGGGTATATTCATCAGGGGCCCTCGACAAACCAATGTGCAGGGATGATAGAGATAGAGGGTTATGCTTATTAACCATGTTTTTGTTTGTACATTTTTAGGAAAGCGGCAGCCAATCGCTTCTCGGTCGGTGTGGAAGACTAGTGATTTTGTTGTTTCTAATGTAAAAGACAAAACAGCAAATCTTAGTCTCCAAACTGCCCTGGGAAAAAAAAATCTCTTCAAAAGAATGCAAGATGGCGGACAGATACAACATGAAACTTCCAGCCTAAGCTATCAGACGGCAGCATCATGTGGCATGTAATGATGAAGAAAAGAAAAAAAAGGCCCCTCTCTCTGATCCCCAAGACCAAACATATCCCCAGGCTAAAACAACAGTATATAGGCGGCGGCCATTTTGAAGTTAACCCCTCAATTTTTAAACTAGCCAAGGACACCTCATCGTGGAGGTCTCATGTATAAATCGGGCCTTAGAAATGATGTGGCCATGTTGACCATACAAGCCAATCAAAGTTTAGCTTTCATTTTGTAACCGCTGCTACTGGAAAGGAGGAATGATTGGTTGCTATTGGCGACAAAGCCTCATTTACTCTACAGGGGTCTCGATATATATGCAAGGCCTAGTTACCAACACATACTGGTATTAAAAATAAAACAGTATTAAAAATAAAATGTCGTGGAAGTGAAGAGTGTTGGTTGTACATACGGTATGTTTTGTATAGCAATAAATGTATTTCTATGTTATTTGTGACTACAATAAAATTTAAAAAAAGAGGGAATTTGAGTAATTTATCAGCGATTTCATTGAGAAATATATCTATATATATATCTCTCTCTATATATATATATCTCTCTCTCTATCTATCTATCTATATATATATATATATATATATATATATATATATTCTTTATTTTTTTTTCCTTTGGGCAAAACTAAGACCCCGCCCCCCAGTCGGAGGCAATTCAAACTATAAATTTTATATTATAAAAACTGATAGGGTTTTGTTTTTTTTCCAGTCACTTTGGGGGACTAACACCTGCAATCGCCTGCCTGTGCTTTATTCTACGATAAAGTATCGTATAGTGAATATCACAATCACCCAAGTAAAAAAAAATAAAAATTGCCAAATTTTGCCGTATTCCTTAAAAAGTCATCACTATAGCTGAACCCCCTCACCGTGCAGCAAGTGACAAAGAAGACTGAATCTAATTAAACGCCAAAGCTGAGGATTACCCCTAGTGGATTGTCGTGCAAGTGGCGAGTCGTGGAATTAAGCCCCCGTCCGCTTTGTTTTAGGTCTATGACAGCCGACGTCATTCTCCCCCATAATCACGATGACTATTAGTATGATTTTTTTAGGCTGTGTGCACACGTTCCCTTTTTCATGCGTTTCTGCAGTGTTTTAATACAAAATTGCATGTGTTTTGATTTCCAAGCAAAGTCTATGGAAAATATGGCTTACTTGTGCGCACGATGCATTTAAAAACGCTGCGTTTTTGTTGACAAAAATGTCAAAACCTCTGTATTTAAAGAAGCAGCATGTCAATTATTTTTGCCATTTTGGCAGCGTTTTGCAAACATTGAAGTCAATGAGAATTATCAAAATGCATCGTAAAAGAAGATTCTAGTGTTTTTCATGCTTTTTGGATGCTTAACGCATGCTTTTTTGACATTATAGTGAGGGCAAGCAGTTTCTAATTGCCCACACATCCATTCAGACTATAAAGGGAACCAAACCAGGATTTTCATGTATAAGGTGCAGCCAGTGAATCACTGGCACTATGAGGCACATTGTGTACATACCATTAGTGGGCAGCTCGGGTGTTTATAAAGTTGGATTTCACTGCCTAAAGTTTAAAAAATCAAGCACTTTTTTATTGACGTGTGCACCTCTCAATGTCCGGGCGGGTTATGCACGTGTATCCCCGCCCCCCCGCCGCCTGTTCCTCACTCTCTCTGGTTGTATTCAAATTTCTCTCTTCAGAAACATGGCGCCGGAGATGGCATCTGCGCATAGCGCTAATCTCCAGCGCCATGTTTCTGAAGCCCGCAGTAGCTAGTATTACCTGCAGCTACGATATCGTGCCGCCCCAGGACACCGTGCCAGCACAGCAGCCGCCTAGGACACGGGGACGCCACAGGAAAAAGCCGACAGCAGCCTGCCAGCGACATCGGGGGTCAGGTGAGGTAAGTTCACAATGGACTCACATGACCCCGTGACGGCAGTGCTGTGAGACCCGGTCACGGTGTCCTGGGGTGGCACGATATCGTAGCTGCAGATAATACTAGCTACTGCGGGCTTCAGAAACATGGCGCCAGAGATAAGCGCTATGTGCAGGTGCCAACTCTGGCACCATGTTTCTGAAGAGAGAAATTTGAATACAACCAGAGAGAGGGAGGAACAGGCGGCGGGGGGGCAGGGATACACGTGCATAACACGCCCGGACATTAGGAGAGAGGTGCACATGTCAATCAAAAAGTGCTTGATTTTTCAAACTTTATAAACTTGGATTTCACAGCCTAAACACCCGAGCTGCCCCCTGATGGTATGTACACACTGTGCCTGATAGTGCCAGTGATGCACTGGCTGCACCTTATACATGAAAATCCTGATGTTTGCTTCCCTTTAAAAAATTAGTGACACAATACTTTGAATAATTATGTTCAAAATAAACTAAATTGCTTTATTTTTCGGTAAATCATCATTACAGGTAGTCCTCGACTTACGACGTTGATCCGTTCTTATGCAGCATCGTAAACCGAATTTCGACGTAAGTTGGACCATACGTTCATACAGTACTGTACCGTAATAACAGTACAGTACTGCAAACACTTAGCCTATCCCTACACCTATTCTAACCTTTCTTTGATGCACTGGTATCAGATGAGTCTGGCTTACGTTTGGGAGCCATAATGAAGGGTGTTATGTTGTGCAGGAGACTCGTTTTCCTCGGTACAGCACTGGACTCTATTCTTCCGCTGCTGCACGTAGTTGAGACAGTCGTAACCCGAGGACTACCTGTATAGTGTAAGATTATTAATTTTTTCCCCCCCCAATTTTTTCCTGTTTGAATGTTCAAACTTTACTTAGTTGTGTATTTGTGTTGAAAACACATTGCAATTTAAGCACTGAAACTGCATGAAAACCGCTATAAAAACGCTTGCATATTTCCTGCGTTTGTGGTCAAAACCAAATTTGACGACAAATCCTGCCAGAGGATGCGTTAATTTCTGGAAGTTACTGAACGCAATGTGCGCACGTGGCCTAAGTATCATCCTGCTTTCAAAATCACGCCCCTCACATCCAGTGGTTAGGTGCAGTATTGCACCTCAGCTCCATATGTTTCTAACAATCTGGATTCCAACTATATTGACCCATTTTGGACCCCTATGTTCGTGGGGTGGGGAAACCAGGTTGTGGTGACCACTGCATACAACCATTACCCTTTCTCCATCTTTCCATCACCTTAGGTGCCAAAGTCGAGGACACAATCCCCCAAAACCTCACCCCCCCCCCCCTTCCTCTTTTGCCTGGGGTCCGTGCCGATCAGCATCACGAGTCTTGTGCGTACATTCAGGAAAAATAAAACATTTGGTTTTATTGTTAAAATTAAATCTAATGAAAATAAGACTCCACATCATTAAGGGGGGGGATGGAGGGGTTAAACTTTAAAATATATCGGTGGGGGAGGGGGAAAGAAAAAAAAAATCCTAGATCATCGGAGACTTCACGACATCCGCTGAGCAAAGTCACGTGTAGATTAGCGAGTTAAATAATTATGAGCAGTCGGCTATGAGCGAGCTTTACGGGCGGTGGCTGTCCTGTATGGAAAGTGTAGCCCTCGTGATGGGGGAGAGATGAGACATGTACAGCACCACAGAGCGCCTCCTATGGTCAGGAGACCGGAACTGTCCAGTGTCAACATAGCATGGAGGCCACTTTCCACAATGCTCGGCGGTCAGGACTAAGTACTAAAGGGCCCGGATGGTTCTGGCAGGGTGTGCGCATTTGTGGCTTTCCGCTTTCGCTCGTTATTAAGAGGGTTGAGAGCCCAACAGTCTTTCGATGGCCGCGTTGATATCTCCGCCTGTCGCTATGAGCGCCTGTAGGTTGGCTTCTCTGTTAATAAAACCCATTGCGTTTAACTGGTCCAATTGGGACTGGAAGCGCACTTCCGGGGTCTGCCCCTGAAACAGAGATTACATTTCAGCTCAAAACAAAAAGGTTTTTGTTTTTTTTAATTTATGAAGGACATACAAAAGGGTCACTTATCTCCATAAATGGATGAAGCTTAGAAAAACAAGCATTTTCCCAATTTACTGCTTGTTAAAATGTTCAGCTGCTTGAAATAATAGCTTGTCTTCTGTTTACGGACTGTTGCCTTGGAAACCGACCACTGAGGCTAGACAGAAAAACAGGCGCAGTGCTTACAAGCTTTTTTCCATTATGTTTGTTTTAAGATGGGATAGCACTAACATCTCAACACTGGTCTGCTTCAGCACTGGGCTTACGAGCTAGACAGCAATGGTGGTCGGTCTCCTAAGCAACGAACTGTAAACAAAAGAAAAAAAAAAATATCTGAAAAACGGCTGCTAATTTTAATAAGCAGTAAATTGCCAAAGTGTTTGTTTTTATAAGAGCTATCTGAGAATATCCTCTTTATGTGAAAAATGGAAAAAAAACATTATCTACTTCCTGAAATGCTCAGGTTTATGGGTCCAGACGCAGCCGGTTAACCCCATAAATGCAGGGGTGGTCTATTCAGACGCACATGAGTCCTTCACATGCTAATGGTATTGTCATGCAAGCCCAAGGTCTACTGTAGACACGCATCGTTGTCACCTTGACCTTTTTTTGGGTGGAGAGGGTTACTATACAACACTAATGTATTACGGTACCATACTACTGATCTAAAAAAATAAATGTAAAGCATAAAAATTGCAAACTTCTACTACTACTTGTCCCACAAAAGCAAGCCACATACAAGTTTAGCGAAGGGGGAAAAAAAAAACAAAAACAAAACAAAAACTACATGGCAGTAGCATGAAAGGGTTAATTCACAAACCAGGGTGCAACATGACGTACTAAATATCCCCCACGGTAAATCAGGCTTGGTGGTTACTACAGTGAAAAGGTTCATTTAATAAAAGGGCTTCTCCACATCTTCCCCCCCCTCCGCTCACGTACCGGGGCGCTTCCTCCTGCTAGGAGCTGGATCATTTGCTGCATCATCTGTTGCTGCGCGCTGCTGGTGCCCCCTGCTGGAGAGGCACTGGCCGGTGTGGGGGGGTTGGGATTGTCGGGGACTGTGCTTCCACTGGATGTAGGTGGCATCCCAAAAGAACCGAGTCTGGAAGAGGATGGGGGGGGGGGGGGAACAAAAACCCAGTGAAGTTCAGTTGGGAAGGTCATTGACAAGGAAGGTCCTGGGCAGGGCACTAGTAAGACATCTTACCCTGAGATCAGGCTGGGGGCCTCCGTCTGGAGAGTCTGCAGCCCCTGCTGTATCTGGAGGAGGGCCTGCATGGCTCGGGGATTGGTCATTACAGAAAGAGATTCCGGATTCTGCATCTGTGGGTCACAACAAGGGTATTAAGGTGTGCACCGGCTGAGGAGCGGTCACATCTCAGACACGTGGCGTCAGTGCAGCCATCTCACCTGCTGTAGGAAGACGGGCAGCTGGAGCCGGAGCTGCTCCTGTAGCTGGGGGTTACCCGAAAAGATTGGAATGTTTCCCATCATCTAGAGACAAGAGAGGCTGTTAGTAGGAGTATCACCTTTCCGTAAAATGAGGGCTTATCACACGTTTATACCCCCTCACCCAAGTAAAGAACCCCTTTAAGAAGAGCACGATGGTAATAGACCAACCTGAGCTGCGAAGTCTGGATTTTGGGAGAGTGTCTGCATCATGGTGCGCATGTAGGGAGCAGAGATCATGCTCTGTATTAGCTGGGGGTTCTCGGAAATCTGCTGTAACAAGCCCTGCATCTCTGGGCTGTTGAACATGCCTAAATACAAGACAAACGGTTCAGGTGGTGAAAACAGTTTGCGCCGATAATGTGTTGTAAGTGTCAGGAAGGGGTTAATTTTAAGCCGTCAAACATAGATTGAAGCCCAATATCTCCAGATCTCATACCTGTCCCCAGGCTGGCAGCGTTGATGCCAAACGGGTTGGACACCGTCGGGGCACTCTGGGTGGCGGTAGAGCCTCCGCTGTTGCTGCCGCCCTCGCTGGTTGGGGGCTGACTCTGAGGGGACGATGGATTCCAGGGGTTTGGAAGAGGCTCGCGGTTCTCTGTGCGTAACGGCTGCGAGGCAGAACCATCCGAGCCCCCCGTCAAGGAGAAGGGGTTGTTGCCAAACTGGGGAGAGAAGAAGAGACATAGAAGCCATAAGTAAATATCATAGAGCCCCCATTGGGTGTATTGGGGAACATGAGAAATGATTAGGTCATGGATGCCCTCTGCTGGCGAGCTGGTGAAGTGTGCCCTGCCTTACCTGCTCTCGGGCCGCGCTGAACATGGGCTCCTGGATATCGGTGTACATGCGCCGCAATGCGTTGTACCCTCCAGGGATGCTCTCCAGGTTACTGAGGGCCCGGTCCTGGTTCCTCATCATCTCCTGCATCATGGCGGGGTTGCGGGCCAGCTCCATGGTCTGAAATAGAGGAAGTGATCAATGGAGGCAAACAGGTAAAACGCCTACGATGCGAGAAGGTGCCCAGCCACTCCTACCTGTCTCATCAGCTCTGGGTTGTTCAGCATGTGGCTTATTTCAGGGTTCCTTTCCATAAGCTGCTGCATCTGCGGATTGGCCATGATCATTTGCCTCATGAGGTCGGGGTTAGACATCATATTCTGCACCAGCGGGTTCTCCATGATCTGAGACAACATCTCCGGGTTGGACATCAGCTGCCGCTGCATCTGCTGCTGAAGCTCCATGAAGTTGGAAGAGCCCATGCCCAGGTTGCCCAAGCCAGACAGGCCCCCGAACCCAGCTGAGGACAGAACGTACACATGTAACACGTCCCCGCTGGGATAGACCCCCTGAAACTTCACTATGGAGGGTTCATACTCACAAAGGATGCTGGGAGAGGAAGACCTCTCAGGGGGGCTGGTGTTAGACCCCCTGGCGGTACCACCAGGGCTGTCAGGGGAATCGGCAGCTGACGAGTCTGACTGAGAAGGGGGGGCAGCGGCGTTTCCTGTGGGTGGCGAGGATGCGGTAGAGGCAGCAACGGCAGCAGCGGTGGCAGCGGCAGAAGGAGACAAGGCGGACGGATCCTGCGACCTAAAGCCAAAAAGGTCCATTGGTTTATTAGGCTTTATTCACCCCTCCCCCCCAACACCCCCTTGACTAAGAACCTCACTCACTTCTGGGCCGTCTTGATGACTAGATGTACGGTGAGGCCGTCTTTGATGCCGTGTTGGTTCAGCGTGTCGCCATCTTTCAAGATCTTCCCGGCGAAGATCAGTACCAGCTGATCGTTCTTGGCTTTAAACCGCCGGGAAATCTCCTCTTTGAACTGCAGAGGGAATAAACGTGTGAGTCGGAGTGGGGGGTTTACACCTAAAAGCATCCCTATGCCCAGATTATAAAGCATTATGGGAATCTGCGACTGATGCATTTCAAGCCGCAGCTCTGGATGTGACTAGAGTGTTCAGCAGTATGTCATAGAATGATGTAATTAGTTTGTCGATATCCTACGACTATCAAGGGGTTAATAAACACTAAATTCCCAGGGCCCCAGCTCTGGAAACAGGCAGCAAACAAACCTAGACGGGAGGGGAGGATTACAACACGGCCTCAGCTGTGTCAGAGGACGACTGGTGAACTCCACAGAGACTGGCGCTGACAGCCTGGCACAGAGGCAGCTCTTACTACAGAGACCGCATTATACATACTGGGCTAGAGGGGTACATTACTAAAGATGCTGCCTTGTCACCCACCCCCGAATGCAGCCCGTCTTGTAATCCCTGGGGGCCGCGGTAATCAGACAGTTATCACTGTTGTTTAGGACTCAGTCCCCTTTAAGAACCATCTTTGCTCCGCTTGCTGTCAATGAACAGGAGGCCGATGACCTGTATGGATTCAATACTTCTGGCAGCTGAAGCATCCATCCTGACACAATGTAACAAACCGAGGACTGACCAGACTGGATGCAACTGCAGCAAACCCTCAGCTGAGCGAACTAGAGGGTGGGAATTATTCTCTGGATGTAAACAGGGTAATTCATTCATAGACAGCAAGCGGAGATCTGCAAAACTGTGGAAACGACGCACAAAGTCTAATGGAAAGTTACACAACTTAAGATTAAAAAAGGAATAAAGAGCGGACAGCTCAGGACAAGAATGGTGACAAATGAGCAGACTGGGGTGAATCAGCGAGCGGCACAGATCAAACAATGTGTACATACATTACATTAAACTGCAGAGCTGCACTCACTATTCTGCTGGTTCAGTCACTGTGTACATACATTACTGATCCTGAGTTACATCCTGTATTATACTCCAGAGGTGCACTCACTATTCTGCTGATTCAGTCACTGTGTACATACATTACTGATCCTGTACTGATCCTGAGTTACATCCTGTATTATACTCCAGAGCTGCACTCACTATGCTGCTGATTCAGTCACTGTGTACATACATTACTGATCCTGAGTTACATCCTGTATTATACTCCAGAGCTGCACTCACTATTCTGCTGGTGCAGTCACTGTGCATATACATTACTGATCCTGAATTACATCCTGTATTATACTCCAGAGCTGCATTCGCTATTCTGCTGTTACAGTCACTGTGTACATACATTACATATCCTGTACTGATCCTGAGTTACCTCCTGTATTATATTCCAGAGCTGCACTCACTATTCTGCTGGTGCAGTCACGGTGTACATACATTACATTACTCATCCTCTACTGATGCTGAGTAGTCTTGGGACACTGTCTTCGGATATTCTCAGACACGTTTCTGATGTCTCCATCCCATCTTGATGAGGCCGTCTATCTAATTGATCGGTGTTTGTTTGGCCTATGCAGGGCTTTATAGGGTCATTCAGGGTCTCCTGTCAGAGAATGGGGCGTCAAACCCTCCATTGCTAGGTAGGGAGCGTTTGATTAGTGCCTTACTGGGTTAATTTAACTCCTTCTCCTGCCTACCATTTGTTATTATACACCCTGCATTATTGTGTTTTTGTTACTGTGGTTTATCACTTTTTAATTATATTAAAAGTTACTTTTTAATGGGGATTTATTTATGGTATTCCTGACTACCACCCCTACCTTATTGGCTGCGGCCTGGTCTAATCCTCTATTGAACCCAAGAGCTGCACTCACTATTCTGTTGGTGGAGTCACTGAGTATATATGATCCTGAGTTACATTCTGTATTATACTCCAGAGCTGCACTCACAATTCTGCTGGTGCAGTCACTGTGTACATATATTACTGATCCTGAGTTACATTCTGTATTATACTCCAGAGCTGCACTCACTATTCTGCTGGTGCAGTCACATACATTACTTATCCTGAACTGATCCTGACTTACCGCCTGTATTATACCCCAGAGCTGCACTATTCTGCTGTGCAGTCACTGTGTACATACCTTACTGATCCCTAGTTACCTCCTGTATTTTAATCCAGAGCTGCACTCACTATTCTGATGGTGAAGTCACTGAGTATATACATTACTGATCCTGAGTTACATCCTGTATTATACTCCAGAGCTGCACTCACTATTCTGTTGGTGCAGTCACGGTGTACATACAGTACATTACTGATCCTGAGTTACATCCTGTATTATACTCCAGAGCTGCACTCACTATTCTGTTGGTGCAGTCACGGTGTACATACAGTACATTACTGATCCTGAGTTACATCCTGTATTATACTCCAGAGCTGCACTCTCTATTCTGCTGGTGCAGTCACTGTGTACATACATTACATTGCTGCCCCTGTATTATCCTCCAGAGCTGCGCTCACAGTGCTTCCCCCCTCCTCCATACATTATTGTGGGGCAGTACCGCACATGTGACCTGTGCAATGGGCGCCATCCCCCACAATGCACCCGCTCACCTCCCGCACACACGCCGTTTCTCCGATCACGATCTCTTCCTTGTCCTTGGGTGTCTTCACTGTGACCCGAATAAAGCCTTTACCCGGCGCCTGGCCGGGGTTACCGGAGGCCACACCGTCAGCGCCGCTCTCCGCCATCTTGTGTGCACCCGCCCACCCCGAGGAGGAGCAGAAAAAAAAAAAAAAGTGGAGGAGTGTAGCCGGCTGCCGCGCCACAGACAACTCCGTGCTTTGTTTTAGTTGCAAGACTCTTCATCGCCATCTAGCGGTGCGGGGGACTCTGCGCATACGAATGGTGCTGCGTCATTCCACGCGACCAGCTGATTCAATTCCTCCAATCACGACACAGCTCCATGGACCGCAGTAAGTACACAAACCAATTAAAAAGCCAAATAATAAAAAAATGCCAACGAGGCTTGACACGCACGGCCTAGCTCGTTACTAGGGCAACACAATCTTCTACCAGGTTAATAGTTTTTTTCCCCAAGTCTCAAAGTAATTTTCTTGTAATGCTTTTATTAATCTTTCTAAACTTTATGTCTTATAAACTGACACTTGAGCTAATTTAATATGTAAAAACAAATCTTCAAATTCCGGACTGCATTTCCCTGCATGCATTGCGCGGGTTGGGGAGTTTGGTCACATGATAAGGTTCCTGTGAGGCTGTTCGTCGTGTGGATCTGCTGCAGGAAGATTATTATGTTGCGGCCCAAAGCTCTGACCCAGGTGCTGAGCCAGGCCAACACTGGCGGCGTGCAGAGCACTCTGTGAGTATGCAGCCCACCCTGCACGGCTTGTCTACTACTGCTCGCTGGTTTCAGCCAGTTAAGTAGTTTTCATTCCCTCTCTTACCCCACCCCTCCTTGGTCAGTCCTAGTGTCCCCTGCATTGCAATCGTATTCAGCTTATACCAGGAGCGCCCCCTGTACCCCAACCTATCCGGCTCCAACCAGGAGCGCCCCCTGTACCCCAACCTATCCAGCTGCAACCAGGAGCGCCCCCTGTACCCCAACCTATCCAGCTGCAACCAGGAGCGCCCCCTGTACCCCAACCTATCCGGCTCCAACCAGGAGCGCCCCCTGTACCCCAACCTATCCGGCTCCAACCAGGAGCGCCCCCTGTACCCCAACCTATCCAGCTGCAACCAGGAGCGCCCCCTGTACCCCAACCTATCCAGCTGCAACCAGGAGCGCCCCCTGTACCCCAACCTATCCGGCTCCAACCAGGAGCGCCCCCTGTACCCCAACCTATCCAGCTGCAACCAGGAGTGCCCCCCTGTACCCCAACCTATCCAGCTGCAACCAGGAGTGCCCCCCTGTACCACCAACCTATCCGGCTCCAACCAGGAGTGCCCCCTGTACCCCAACCTATCCGGCTCCAACCAGGAGCTCCCCCTGTACCCCAACCTATCCGGCTCCAACCAGGAGCGCCCCCTGTACCCCAACCTATCCGGCTCCAACCAGGAGCTCCCCCTGTACCCCAACCTATCCAGCTGCAACCAGGAGCGCCCCCTGTACCCCAACCTATCCGGCTGCAACCAGGAGCGCCCCCTGTACCCCAACCTATCCGGCTGCAACCAGGAGCGCCCCCTGTACCCCAACCTATCCGGCTGCAACCAGGAGCGCCCCCTGTACCCCAACCTATTCGGCTGCAACCAGGAGCGCCCCCTGTACCCCAACCTATTCGGCTGCAACCAGGAGCTCCCCCTGTACCCCAACCTATCCGGCTGCAACCAGGAGTGCCCCCTGTACCCCAACCTATCCGGCTCCAACCAGGAGTGCCCCCTATACCACCAATCCATCCAGCTGCAACCAGGAGCTCCCCCTGTACCCTAACCTATCCGGCTCCAACCAGGAGTGCCCCCTGTACCACCAATCCATCCAGCTGCAACCAGGAGCGCCCCCTGTATCTCCAGGCACTCTCCCTGTAGCCCAACCTATTCGGATGCCTCCAGGAGTGCTTCCTATACCACCAGGAGCGCCCCCTATACCACCAACCTATCTGGCTGCAACCAGGAGCGACACCTGTACCACCAACCTATCCAGATGCAACCAGGAGTGCCCCCTGTAACACCAACCTATCCGTCTGCAACCAGGAGCCTCCCCTGTACCAGCTGGAGAACCCCTGGCACCACCATCCTATCCGGACACCCACTCTACCACCAGGAGTGCCCTCTGTACTACCAATGTATCCGGATGCAACCAGAAGCGCCCACTATACCAGCAGGAGTGCCATATGTACCACCAACCTATCCGGCTGCAGCCAGTAGCGCCCACTTTACCACCAGGAGCGCCCCCTGTATCACCAACCTATCCGGATGCAACCAGGAGCCCCTCCTGGAGCGCCCCCCGGTGCCACCAGCCTATCCGGACACCCACTATACCACCAGAAGTGCCTCCGGTACCACCAACCTTTCTTTGTCGCTCCATTGGGAGACCCAGACAAATGGGGTGTATAGGCTATGCCTCCGGAGGCCGCACAAAGTATTACACTAAAAGTGTAAAGCCCCTCCCCTTCTGCCTATACACCCCCCGTGCTCCCACGGGCTCCTCAGTTTTTTTGCTTTGTGCGAAGGAGGCAGACATGCACGCACAGCTCCACAGATTGGTCAGCAGCAGCTGCTGACTATGTCGGATGGAAGAAAAGAGGGCCCATAACAGGGCCCCCAGCATGCTCCCTTCTCACCCCACTCTTGTCGGCGGTGTTGTTAAGGTTGAGGTATCCATTGCGGGTACGGAGGCTGGAGCCCACATGCTGTTTTCCTTCCCCATCCCCCTTAGGGCTCTGGGTGAAGTGGGATCCTATCGGTCTCCAGGCACTGAGACCGTGCTTCATCCACAACTCCTGAGGAGCCTGCTGGATAGGAGCCGGGTATCGTTCAGGGACATGGCCCTGCTACTTTAAGGTACTCTGTGTCCCCGTGGGGACCGCGCACAGCAACACTCCAGCATTGCTGGGTGTGCTAGTGCACCGGGGACCGCGGCGCTGACCGCGTTTGTGCCATTATACACTGCAGCGTCGCTGAGTGTGTGTGTATGGGGACTACCGCGCTGACCGCCGCTGCCATTGTTTTTACTGAGGCGCGGCTGGGACTGTTAGTGCGCCGGGGACTCTGCGCCGGCCGCGCTTTTACGGCGGCCGCGCTTATAACTCGAGTCCCCGGCTTTTGGGCCTAGTCTCTTTCTCTTCCCGCCCCCAGCCCTGCCAGTCAGGGGAAGGGCGGGACGCTGTACAGCACGGCAGCACTGAGGGCTGGAGCATGTTTTACATACTCCACCCCCCTCACTGTGCAGAGTGAGGCACCAGCTCCCGCACTTTCTGGGTCACGCCCACGGCTCCCTCCTCTCCTCAGGACGCCGGCAGCCATTCCTGTCAGCTCCTAGGACGCTGCAGAGGGGAGACAAACTCTGGGGGACCCAGGCAGGGATTCTGGTGGCCACACAACCGCTTTAAGCGGGCGGTAAGCAGCACCTGAGGTGCTGGCCCCACTTGTGCAGAAGTGTGATTATAGTTTATATGTTTACAGGCTATACTTTACACTGTATGGGCACAGTTGATTTCTGGCTATATACCCTGTTGTGTTGCTCAAAGGAGACAACAATATGGCGCCCACAAGAAGCAGGGGTGCCAAAACACAGGCTTACTATGCTGCCTGCGCCGCATGTACAACCTCGCTACCGGCAGGTTCCACTGACCCTCATTGTATGCACTGTTCGGCCCCTGTGGCACTTACTCAGCCGGAGCCTCTGCTAAGGGGGGCCCAGGGGGAACAACCAGCTAACACTGTCCAGGTGACAGCAGCAGTATGGGCACTCCAAGCTATCTCAGCGGGTCAAGCCCAAATTGACGCACTCACACGTACGTCTGCGCCGCAAGTGGCTTCCATAACCTCAAACGTCGGCATTTGCGTCCTACGCTATTAATGCTATCCTGGACTCTGCGAGCCGTACGGCGGTTGCAGCCGACAATTCGGTGGCATTACGCAGGGCCTTGTGGCTACGGGAATGGAAGGTAGATTCGATTGCCAAAAAGTGCTTAATCGGTTTGCCATTTTCTGGCGACCGTTTGTTTGGTGAGAGATTGGATGAAATCATAAAACAATCCAAGGGAAAGGAAACTTCCTTACCCCAGGCCAAACCAAAATTACCCCAACAGAGGAGGGGACAGTCGAGGTTTCGGTCCTTTCGGGGTACGGGCAGAGCCCAATTCTCCTCGTCCAAAGGGCCTCAGAAGGATCAGAGGAACTCCGATTCATGGCGGTCTAAGTCACGCCCTAAAAAGACCGCCGGAGGTGCCGCTACCAAGGCGGCTTCCTCATGACTTTCGGCCTCCTCACACCGCATCCTCGGTCGGTGGCAGGCTCTCCCGCTTTTGCGACACCTGGCTGCCACAGGTAAAAGACCGATGGGTGAGAGACATTCTGTCTCACGGTTACAGGATAGAGTTCAGCTCTCGTCCTCCGACTCGATTCTTCAGAACATCTCCGCCTCCCGAGCGAGCCGATGCTCTTCTGCAGGCGTTGGACACTCCTGAAGGTAGAAGGAGTGGTGATCCCGGTGCCTCTTCAGCAACAGGGTCACGGTTTTTACTCCAACCTGTTTGTGGTTCCAAAGAAGGACGGGTCTTTCCGTCCTGTCCTGGACCTAAAACTGCTCAACAAACACGTAAAGACCAGGCGGTTCCGGATGGAATCCCTCCGCTCCGTCATCGCCTCAATGTCCCAAGGAGATTTCCTTGCATCGATCGATATCAAAGATGCTTATCTTCACGTTCCGATTGCTCCAGAGCATCAGCGCTTCCTGCGCTTCGCCATAGGAGACGAACATCTCCAGTTCGTGGCACTGCCGTTCGGCCTGGCGACAGCCCCCCGGGTTTTCACCAAGGTCATGGCTACAGTAGTCGCGGTCCTCCACGGCCAGGGTCACTCGGTGATCCCTTACTTAGACGATCTGCTGGTCAAGGCTCCCTCCCAAGAGGCATGCCAGCACAGCCTCGACGCTACTCTGGAGGCTCTCCAGAGTTTCGGGTGGATCATCAATTTTCCAAAGTCAAATCTGACACCGGCCCAATCGCTGACATATCTTGGCATGGAGTTTCATACCCTCTCAGCGATAGTGAAGCTTCCGCTGAACAAGCAGCGTTCACTACAGACGGGGGTGCAATCTCCCCTTCAAGGTCAGTCACTCCCCTTGAGGCGCCTCATGCACTTCCTGGGGAAGATGGTGGCAGCAATGGAGGCAGTCCCTTTCGCGCAGTTTCACCTGCGTCCTCTTCAATGGGACATCCTACGCAAATGGGACAGGAAACCGACGTCCCTCGACAGGAACGTCTCCCTCTCTCAGGCAACCAAAGCTTCCCTTCGGTGGTGGCTTCTTCCCACTTCTTTATCGAAGGGGAAATCCTTCCTACCCCCATCCTGGGCGGTGGTCACGACGGACGCGAGTCTGTCAGGGTGGGGAGCAGTTTTTCTCCACCACAGGGCTCAGGGTACGTGGACTCAGCAAGAGTCCTCGCTTCAGATCAATGTTCTGGAGATCAGGGCAGTGTATCTGGCCCTAAAAGCGTTCCAGCAGTGGCTGGAAGGCAAGCAGATCCGAATTCAGTCGGACAACTCAACAGCGGTGGCATACATCAACCACCAAGGCGGGACACGCAGTCGTCAAGCCTTCCAGGAAGTCCGGCGGATTCTACTGTGGGTGGAAGCCACAGCCTCCACCATATCCGCAGTTCACATCCCGGGCGTAGAAAACTGGGAAACAGACTTTCTCAGTCGCCAGGGCATGGACGCAGGGGAATGGTCCCTTCACCCGGACGTGTTTCAGGAGATATGTTGCCGTTGGGGCATGCCGGACGTCGACCTAATGGCGTCCCGGCACAACAACAAGGTACCGACGTTCATGGCACGGTCTCAAGATCCCAGAGCTCTGGCGGCAGACGCCTTAGTTCAGGATTGGTCACAGTTTCAGCTCCCTTATGTGTTTCCTCCGCTGGCACTGTTGCCCAGAGTGTTACGCAAGATCAGGGCCGACTGCCGCCGCGTCATCCTCGTCGCTCCAGACTGGCCGAGGAGGTCGTGGTACCCGGATCTGTGGCATCTCACGGTCGGCCAACCGTGGGCACTACCAGACCGACCAGACTTGCTGTCTCAAGGGCCGTTTTTCCATCTCAATTCTGCGGCCCTCAACCTGACTGTGTGGCCATTGAGTCCTGGATCCTAGCGTCTTCAGGATTATCTCAAGACGTCATTGCCACTATGAGACAGGCTAGGAAACCAACGTCCGCCAAGATCTACCACAGGACGTGGAAAATTTTCCTGTCGTGGTGCTCTGCTCAGGGTTTTTCTCCCTGGCCATTTGCCTTGCCTACTTTTCTGTCCTTCCTTCAATCTGGACTGGAAAAGGGTTTGTCGCTCGGCTCCCTTAAGGGACAAGTCTCAGCGCTCTCTGTGTTTTTCCAGAAGCGCCTAGCCAGACTTCCACAGGTCCGCACGTTCCTGCAGGGGGTTTGTCACATCGTCCCTCCTTACAAGCGTCCGTTAGAACCCTGGGATCTGAACAGGGTGCTGCTGGTTCTTCAGAAACCACCATTCGAGCCAATGAGAGATATTTCTCTCTCACGCCTTTCGCAGAAAGTGGTTTTCCTAGTAGCAGTCACTTCACTTCGGAGAGTGTCTGAGCTAGCAGCGTTGTCGTGCAAAGCCCCTTTCCTGGTGTTTCACCAGGACAAGGTGGTTCTGCGTCCGGTTCCGGAATTCCTCCCTAAGGTGGTATCCTCCTTTCATCTCAATCAGGATATCTCCTTACCCTCTTTTTGTCCTCATCCAGTTCACCAATGTGAAAAGGATTTGCACTTGTTAGATCTGGTGAGAGCACTCAGACTCTACATTTCTCATACGGCGCCCCTGCGCCGCTCAGATGCACTCTTTGTCCTTGTCGCTGGCCAGCGTAAAGGGTCACAGGCTTCCAAATCAACCCTGGCTCGGTGGATCAAGGAACCAATTCTCGAAGCTTACCGTTCTGCTGGGCTTCCGGTTCCCTCAGGGCTGAAGGCCCATTCTACCAGAGCCGTGGGTGCGTCCTGGGCTTTGAGGCACCAGGCTACGGCTCAGCAGGTGTGTCAGGCGGCTACCTGGTCGAGCCTGCACACTTTCACAAAACACTATCAGGTGCATACCTATGCTTCGGCGGATGCCAGCCTAGGTAGACGAGTCCTTCAGGCGGCGGTTGCCCACCTGTAGGAAGGGGCCGTTTTACGGCTCTATTACGAGGTATTATTTTACCCACCCAGGGACTGCTTTTGGACGTCCCAATTGTCTGGGTCTCCCAATGGAGCGACAAAGAAGAAGGGAATTTTGTTTACTTACCGTAAATTCCTTTTCTTCTAGCTCCAATTGGGAGACCCAGCACCCGCCCCTGTTTTTTTGTGTACACATGTTGTTCATGTTGAATGGTTTCAGTTCTCCGATATTCCTTCGGATTGAATTTACTTTAAACCAATTTATAATTTTTTCCTCCTTCTTGCTTTTGCACCAAAACTCGGGAGCACGGGGGGTGTATAGGCAGAAGGAGAGGGGCTTTACACTTTTAGTGTAATACTTTGTGCGGCCTCCGGAGGCATAGCCTATACACCCAATTGTCTGGGTCTCCCAATTGGAGCTAGAAGAAAAGGAATTTACGGTAAGTAAACAAAATTCCCTTCATCCAGATGCCACCTAGAGCGCTCCCTTTACCTCCAACCTATTCAGATACCACCTGGAGTGCCCCCTGTACCACCAACCTATCCAGATACAACCAGGAGCACTCCCTTTACATCCGCCTTACCAGAAATCCACCATTACTTTCACATCACTGTTCCTAAATATTGTTTCCCTCCGGTCAGGTGTCATCATTGATATCACTTTGCATGTACACTAATATTTTGTCTTTTTTACCCCCCCCTCCGCAGGCTCCTGAACAATGAAGGCTCTCTACTTGCATATTCTGGCTATGGTGACACAGATGCCCGAGTTACAGCTGCTATTGCTAGCAACATTTGGGCTGCCTATGATAAAAACGGACATCAGGCATTCAACGAGGACAATCTTAAATTCATCCTTATGGACTGTATGGTGGGTATTGCTGGAGGGGCTGTCTGCCTTCTAGGCCATAAATGCTTGATATGTGAGACCCTGACCTATCTGCAGAATTAGGGATCGGAAGGGAACAGATTTAGCAGAAGGGTAAGGGCCAACACCCCTACATAAAAGATCTGACTGACCACATTACCTATGGGTTGTCATTGCAGCGGGGGGGGGGGGGTGGGGGGATACTGAAGATATCAGTCACCGCCATGATATCCTGCAATAAAATAAACAATAAAAAATCTGAATGTTTAAGCCATAAAGTGTGAAATTTAAATTTTTGTGCCCAACCAAATGGCAAAAGTTATGGGGGGGACATTTGATACCAGTTTTTCTGGTCTTATCTAAGCAGGGAGGTCTCACAGGATCCTCAGGGGCGTGCCTTTAGGCTGCTGTAGAGCCACGGCCCCGAGGTTTATCCCATAAAAAAGTTCTCTCGATAATGGACTCTGTGCTCACCTGTACCCTCGTGTTCTCACTGCTTCTCCCACAGGAAGGTCGCGTGGCGATTACAAGAGTGTCCAACCTGCTGCTGTGCATGTATGCCAAAGAGACTGTCGGATTTGGGATGCTGAAAGCGAAGGTGAGTGACCATGTTTACTCTTTGGATGTCCAAAGTGATTTGATAGGGGTTAAACTCCTGGACCAGATATTTACATCATGACTCCAATGCTTTACACTGCAGCTCTGCTTTTTCGGCAGTAGATGGAGAGATAAGCATACAGTGATTAAGAGTTGCAGGCTTTTAAACCACCGATATACAAAAGTGGGGCAGTGTGTAGGGGGCACTATTAAAGGGACGGTGTACACTATTAACCAATGTGATCTTTGTTCTTTCCCAGGCCCAGGCTTTGGTCCAGTATCTCGAAGAGCCCTTGAACCAGGTTTCAGCTAGCTGAGTGACTTTGGACCCATGCGGACTGTTTCTCCCCTCCCCCACCCCTCTGTTGATATCTATGGAAGCCGGTTTCCATCCCTGATGCCTTGTTGTGCAAGTCTACACCCGATCCTTCCGTATTTCCATATTGTTTATTTTTTTTCCAATGGAAGCCAATTAAAGGATGATAGACCTTACCGGGTGTAGGAGACCTACTGCTAAACACTTTTTTTTTTTTTTAATTTTATTAACTAAGGAATATCGGCGGGACATAGTGTCCTAATGTGGGGTAAAATCTGGAGCAATCTGCGGCCTTAATCCCATTTTTAGGGTTAATGCTCCAAGAAAGGAGGTTTTAGCAGTACTTTTATTGGCCACAAGGTGGCAGCAGACACCATACAAAATGCTTATAGGACCCACTATGCAGACTATTCATCATTGATCCCCTTCTCTTAGCAGCTCAGATCCACTTTAAAGGGGCGTTTTTGTTAAAATAAGTTAGAAATCTGCCTGTGATGTCATTAGTCAGTTTTTTTGTTGGGTGCAGCCATAATTGCATCTCACGCGGTTATAGATTAGTCCTTGGGTTGTAACAGAGGAAGTTTAAAGGTCGCACATGATGCAAAACCCTAGTGGGAGCAGTGTTTTATTTACTGCTTGCAATAAGCCTGCCTCACCACTAGAGGGAGCTGTTATCAATCAGAACTGATGCATATGATCATATGGAGGGTACAGTTAGGCGCTTTTATGATCATGCGGGGGGGGGGGTCTCATATCAGAGCTCTAACGAGGTATAAGCATCATATCATGATTATCATTGATAGCATTATTCTTTCATGAATATTCCTTAAATAGCAGTACCACCCCTTTAAGAAATGACAATAATGGTTAGAGTGATTGTTGGGGAGTCTGACCTCTAAGGCCTCCATTGATCAGACATCCTAGGTGTTCATAGACACTGAACAAGCAGGGAGATTTCAGCTCTGAAGCATGGGCTCAGTACTGCAATGGCGAGAATTAGTTCTGTATGAAGTGGACACTCCCTTTAAGACCCTTGATTTTTCCTCAGTATCTGGAGCTGTCACCTGTGGACCTTATGTATCCGTGCGCTCTTTGCTTCTGCTGACACAAATAAAGTTTTCACTGCCCGCCATGTTGTGTGCGTCATTGTGGGAAAAGGAAGACTGCATCGGTCAAATCCATTAGTGCAGCGTCTGATTATCCGGATTATTGTCCTGGTAGCCTGGATTACTCAGCAAAAATTGTGAATGTGGGACTGATGCCATGGACCATATTAGAGTTATACCACCAGGGACTGAGCTTTGTATATGCCAGTTGAGCGTATTATATTTGCCACTGGTTGTACCACTATACCACCAGGGACTGGCATTGTACATAATAGACCATGCAGCGGTTGGCATTGGTTGTACCCCTATATCACCAGGGACAGGCATTGTTACATAATAGACCATGCAGCGGTTGGCATTGGTTGTACCCCTATACCACCAGGGACAGGCATAGTACATAATAGACCATGAAGTGGTTGGCATTGGTTGTACCCCTATATCACCAGGGACAGGCATTGTACATAATAGACCATGCATTGGTTGTACTACTATACCGCCAGGGACAGGCATTATACATAATAGACCATGCAGTGGTTGGCATTGGTTGTACCACTATACCGCCAGGGACAGGCATTATACATAATAGACCATGCAGCGGTTGGCATTGGTTGTACCCCTATACCACCAGGGACAAACATTGTACATAATAGACCATGAAGTGGTTGGCATTGGTTGTACTACTATACCGCCAGGGACAGGCATTATACATAATAGACCATGCAGTGGTTGGCATTGGTTGTACCACTATACCGCCAGGGACAGGCATTATACATAATAGACCATGCAGTGGTTGGCATTGGTTGTACCACTATACCGCCAGGGACAGGCATTATACATAATAGATCATCCAGTGGTTGGCATTGGATGTCCCACTATACCGCCAGGGACAGGCATTGTACATAATAGACCATGCATTGGTTGTACTACTATACCGCCAGGGACAGGCATTATACATAATAGACCATGAAGTGGTTGGCATTGGTTGTACTACTATACCGCCAGGGACAGGCATTATACATAATAGACCATGCAGTGGTTGGCATTGGTTGTACCACTATACCGCCAGGGACAGGCATTATACATAATAGACCATGCAGTGGTTGGCATTGGTTGTACCACTATACCGCCAGGGACAGGCATTATACATAATAGATCATCCAGTGGTTGGCATTGGATGTCCCACTATACCGCCAGGGACAGGCATTGTACATAATAGACCATGCATTGGTTGTACTACTATACCGCCAGGGACAGGCATTATACATAATAGACCATGCAGTGGTTTGCATTGGTTGTACCACTATACCGCCAGGGACAGGCATTATACATAATAGACCATGCATTGGTTGTACTACTATACCGCCAGGGACCGGCATTGTACATAATAGACCATGCAGTGGTTGGCATTGGTTGTACCACTATATCACCAGAGACTGGCATTATATAGAACAGACCATGTAAAGGTTATCATTGGTTGCACTACTATGCCACCAGGAATTGGGCATTACGTATGGTAAAAGTCTGTTGGGAATTGGCCACTAATCCACCAGGGACTAGGTTTGGTATATAATGGACCATATTGGGGTTGGCATTGGTCTAGCCACTGACTATACCATCAAGAATTTGGCATTTTATATGCCAGTACACCACATTTTGTTTGGCACTGGTTCTGCCACTATCCCACCAGGGACTGTTGTTGTATATGTCATTGGGGGTTGGCATTGGTTGTACCACTATACCACCAGCAACGGGAGATTGTGTAGGCCGATAAACTAGATCACGCTTGGCATTGCTTTGTACTACTATATCACGAGGTATGTTATTAGCATATATCACTGGTGTTGTATATATCAATATATTCTACTTGTCACTAGTTGTACTACTATACAACCGAGAACTTGGCTTTATTTATGCCAGAAATCCATGCTGGAGTTAACATTGGTTTTACCACTATACCACCAGGGCTAAAGACACTGCTAAAGTGTATATATAAAGGCCACTAGCCCACCAGGAGACATTAGCTACCTCTAGTTTCCTACTCACTAGGTGAAATATCCGGCCCAGTAAGTTGAGCTGGGGTATCTAAATGTATTTTGTTTGCAGTGTATCTAAGCGTCTCATGTGATATTTATTCCAGCAGGGACGTGGTTAATAATCAGTCGGGGCGATTGCTTCACTTCTGTAATTAAAGTCCCTAGAGATCTGCATTACCTGTTAGTCCTGAAAGGTGACACCTGATCAAATACAGAACGCCCACTGAGTCACCGCACTACACCTCCCTCCACCTGTCTGCCGGAAGTGCCGCAGGTATGCGAGGAATCCCCTCCGCCACCGGCAGATCAGCGAGGGCCTTGGGTCTCTAGGGCCACAGCGTACCACGGAGGGGGCAGAACCGCTACCAGGAGGGCCACGCAGGCAGCCATGAAATCCGAAGAGGATGAATATAACTTTGTGTTCAAAGGTGAGTTCAACCGTCCCTGCCTGCAACACCCCCGCTGCCACCCACCGCCCCTGGTGCCTGAGCAAAGTCCTGCCATCTTACCTCCGGATTGGAGCAGTTCCCCTTTAAGAAAAATAAGATCTGGGTGTGGAGATGGTGCTGCTATCACATGAGCATTATATGGTGCTATTATATCTGTGCTAGTTTGGCTCCGTATAGTGGTATTAAAAAACTGCATGGTACCATTTGGCGATTTTAATTTAGCAATACTTTGCACTATTATTTGACCATTGTATGTTGCTTTAGGCCCTGTATATTGGTATTATTTACTGTATTTTCTTAATATTTGGATACTGTATGGTTACTATATAATAGTGGTATTATAGGAACTGTATGGCACTATTTGATTGTATTTTGCTGTCAGCACTGTATATAGTTAGGGACTGTATGGTAATATTTAGGCATTGTATGGTGATATTTGGGCGCTTTATGGTAATAATATTTATGCGCTGCATGGTGGTAATATAAAGGTGCTGTATGACACTATTATTTAATATGTGTATGTTATTACTGGTTGTTAGTGTTATTTAGGCACTGTAAGGTGTTAATAATTAGATCCTACATGGCACTGTTATTTGGCAGCATTTTTTCTGCAGACATGTAGTATGGCACATTTGTTGTTAATGTTCTATGTTGTTGTGATCCCTGTATCCCGACATTTTTTCAGCACTGTATGGCAGTATTATTAATGGTTGCACATCCGAAGCGAAATCCAGAATTGTGGGGCCCTACAGTCCTGAGAATCTGGAGGTTTATGTACCGCATGTACCCAGGCCGGGTCTGACCTTTCCTCCCAGCACCCTGGTTATCACACGGATTATTTACCTACAAACATGACCTGACCCATAAAACAAGTCCTGATAAAACTCCAGATAAAGCTCCTACCTCCTAACAACGTCCTCCTGGAGAATAAAAGGTCACAAAAATCCACGGAAAGGCGTGTATACTGCCTTCTGCTTTTCATCCTGTTCATCCCGAGCTTCCTGGTTCTTGAATGTAATGCTGGAATGACAGTAGACACTGACGCACATGTCAACACCTCCAAATTATTATGCTGAGACTTGTAGTTCCATGCTGGTTTCTTTTGGTTTTGTCCTTGTGATCAGTGACTAATAATAGCTGATAAATATCCCGTCTCATATTGTCTACACGAGGAAAGGTCCCTTGAGAAATTGTCTGCACAGCGGATAACTGCACTGGGAAATAATGCTGAGTGTATCTAATCCTATCCAGTCTGCTGACCTGTGTATCTAATCCTCCTGTGATACTGTCTGCTGAGCTGTGTATCTAATCCTATCCTGTGTGATACTGTCTGCTGAGCTGTGTATCTAATCCTATCCTGTGTGATACTATCTGCTCAGCTGTGTATCTAATCCTCTCCTGTGTGATACAGTCTGCTGAGCCGTGTATCTAATCCTATCCTGTGATACTGTCGGCTGAGCTGTGTATCTAATCCTATCCTGTGTGATACTGTCTGCTGAGCTGTGTATCTAAAAAGGTGGCTTTACACACTGCAACATCACAAACGACATCGCTGTAACGTCACCGGTTTTGTGACGTAATAGCGACCTCCCCAGCGACATTGCAGTGTGTGAAACACATCAGCGACCTGGCCCCTGCTGTGAAGTTGCTGATCGCTACAGATCGTTCAGGACCATTCTTTGGTCCTTTGTTTCCCGCTGTGCAGCAAAGTCTCAGTGTGTAAAGGGGACTTAAAACACTGGAAACGAGTGATGTGTCACAATATCTGTCAATCACTATTCTCTGTCAGTCGGTCTCTCCCTCTCGGTCTCTATTCTCTCTCTGTCGGTCCGTCACTATCTCTGTCCCTCTCACAGTCTGTCGGTCATTTTCCCCTCCTCTCTCATACTCACCGATCCCCCGGCGCGGCGCTGCACGGCATTCACACTGCTCCGGCGGCTTTTCCTCTTTTGAAAAAGCCGGCCGCTCATTAAACAATTTCGTATTCCCTACTTTCCTTGCCCACAGGCACCTATGATTGGTTGCAGTGAGACACGCCCCCACGCTGAGTGACAGGTGTCTCACTGCACCCAATCACAGCAGCCGGTGGGCGGGTCTATACTGTGCAGTGAAATAAATAATTAAATAATTAAAAAAAACGGCGTGCGGTCCCCCCCAATTTTAATACCAGCCAGATAAAGCCATACGGCTGAAGGCTGGTATTCTCAGGATGGGGAGCTCCACGTTATGGGGAGCCCCCCAGCCTAACAATATCAGTCAGCAGCCGCCCAGAATTGCCGCATACATTATATGCGACAGTTCTGGGACTGTACCCGGCTCTTCCCGATTTGCCCTGGTGCGTTGGCAAATCGGGGTAATAAGGAGTTATTGGCAGCCCATAGCTGCCAATAAGTCCTAGATTAATCATGGCAGGCGTCTCCCCGAGAAACCTTCCATGATTAATCTGTAAATTACAGTAAATAAACACACACAGCCGAAAAAATCCTTTATTAGAAATAAAAAACACAAACGCATTCCCTCATCACCAATTTAATAAGCCCCAAAAAGCCCTCCATGTCTGGCGTAATCCACGGACCTCCAGCGTCGCTTCCAGCTCAGCTGCATGGAGGTGACAGGAGCAGTAGAAGACACCGCCGCTCCTGTCACCTCCACGCAGCTAATGAAGACAGCCGCTCGATCAGCTGAGCTGTCACTGAGGTTACCCGCTGTCACTGGATCCAGCGGTGGATGCAGCGGTGGCCGCGGGTAACCTCAGTGACAGCTCAGCTGATCGCGCTACTCACCGCCGCTCCGGTCAGCTCCACGCAGCAACTGAGGTGAGTAGTGCGATCAGCTGAGCTGTCACTGAGGTTACCCGCGGCCACCGCTGCATCCACCGCTGGATCCAGGTAACCTCAGTGACAGCTCAGCTGATCGCGCTATTGCCTTCATTAGCTGCGTGGAGGTGACAGGAGCGGCGGTGTATTCTGCTGCTCCTGTCACCTGCATGCAGCTGAGCTGGAAGTGACGCTGGAGGTCCGTGGATTACGTTGGACAAGGAGGGCTTTTTGAGGCTGATTAAATTGGTGATGAGGGAATGTGTTTGTTTTTTATTTCTAATAAATGATTTTTTTCAGTTGTGTGTGTTTATTTACTGTAATTTACAGATTAATCATGGAAGGTTTCTCCGGGAGACGCCTGCCATGATTAATCTAGAACTTATTGGCAGCTATGGGCTGCCAGTAACTCCTTATTACCCCGATTTGCCAACGCACCAGGGCAAATCGGGAAGAGCCGGGTACAGTCCCAGAACTGTCGCATCTAATGTATGCGGCAATTCTGGGCGGCTGCTGACTGATATTGTTAGGGTGGGGGGCTCCCCATAACGTGGAGCTCCCCATCCTGAGAATACCAGCCTTCAGCCGTATGGCTTTATCTGGCTGGTATTAAAATTGGGGGGGACCGCACGCCGTTTTTTTAAATTATTTAATTATTTATTTTACTGCACAGTATAGGACTCGCCCACCGGCTGCTGTGATTGGGTGCAGTGAGACACCTGTCACTCAGCGTGGGGGCGTGTCTCACTGCAACCAATCATAGGCGCCTGTGGGCGGGGAAAGTAGAGAATATGACATTGTTTAATGAGCGGCCGGCTTTTTCAAAATAGTAAAAGCCGCCGCAGCAGTGTGAATGCCGTGCAGCGCCGCGCCGGGGATCGGTGAGTATGAGAGAGAAGGGGAAAATGACCGACAGACTGTGAGAGGGACAGAGATAGTGACGGACCGACAGAGAGAGAATAGAGACCGAGAGGGAGAGACCGACTGACAGAGAATAGTGATTGACAGATATTGTGACACATCACTCGTTTCCAGTGTTTGACTAGCTAGGTCGTTCTGCAGGTCCGGATCGCTGTTGCGTCGTTGGCCAGGTTTGCCTGTTTGACAGCTCACCAGAGACTCACCAGAGACTTTGTAGCGATCCCGGCCAGGTTGGGATCGCTGGTGGGATCGCTGAAAGTCTGTGTGTAAAGGGGCCTTTATCCTCTCCTGTGATACTGTCTGCTGAGCTGTGTATCTAATCCTATCCTGTGTGATAAGCTGGGTTTACACACTGCAACATCGCAAAGGGCATCGCTGTAACGTCACTGGTTTTGTGACGTTATAGCGACCTCCCCAAGTCTCTGGTGAGTCTCTGGTGAGCTGTCAAACAGGCAAACCTGGCCAACGACGCAACAGCGATCCGGACCTGCAGAACGACCTAGCTGGTTGTCGGGGACGTTGTAAAGCAGCTTTTTGAACGGCAAGTCGCTGTAAAGTCCCCTTTACACACTGAAACTTGCTAGCGATGCATGCTGCACAGTGGGAAACAAAGGACCTAAGAATGGTCCTGAACGATTTGTAGCGATCACAACTTCACAGCAGGGGCCAGGTCGCTGATGTGTTTCACACACTGCAATGTCGCTGGGGAGGTCGCTGTAACGTCACAAAACTGGTGACGTTACAGCGATGTCGTTTGCGATGTTGCAGTGTGTAAAGCCACCTATACTGTCTGCTGAGCTGTGTATCTAATCCTCTCCTGTGTGATACTGTGTGCTGAGCCATGTATCTAATCCTATCCTGTGTGATACTGTCTGCTGAGCCGTGTATCTAATCCTATCCTGTGATACTGTCTGCTGAGCCATGTATCTAATCCTCTCCTGTGTGATACTGACTGCTGAGCTGTGTATCTAATCCTATCCTGTGTGATACTGTCTGCTGAGCTGTGTATCTAATCCTATGCTGTGTGATACTGTGTGCTGAGCAGCTCCCTCCATGATGAGCAGTTCTGCCTGCTGAGCCATGTGATAGTCTTAGATACACAGCTCATCAGACTCTTGCACCCGAGAGGCTTAGATACACAGGCCACATTTACCGGATAGCAGCCATACCTTTCTAACTGTAGGACAATGGCTAGATTGGAACTTCCTATACTGGGGAGAACTGCAGATAATGTATAGGGCGGAGGCCTGTGGCATCGGCCGCACTCTTTCTTCCAATATACCACGACATACATCTGACAGACGCCGGCACGCCGTGTACACGGGACCCAGGCCTTTCATGTGATACCGCATATGATGACTCCATGATCGGCCGCATTTGGGCGTTACGGCTTCTGGAGCTTAAGAGTTGGCCGCTTTCATGTCACATGAGAAAGATGGGTGTGAGAAAGAACAAGTCCCAACATAAACCGAGGGGAAAAGTGGGAGAGGACGAAATGACAACACATAAACCACACTACATGAGACATTCACAGACATTACTGAGCTGTGTATCTAATCCTATTCTGTGTGATACTGTCTGCTGAGCTGTGTATCTAATCCTATCCTGTGTGATACTGTCTGCTGAGCTGTGTATCTAATCCTATCCTGTGTGATACTGTCTGCTGAGCTGAGTATCTAATCCTATCCTGTGTGATACTGTCTGCTGAGCTGTGTATCTAATCCTATCCTGTGTGATACTGTCTGCTGAGCTGTGTATCTAATCCTATCCTGTGTGATACTGTCTGCTGAGCTGTGTATCTAATCCTATCCTGTGTGATACTGTCTGCTGAGCTGTGTATCTAATCCTATTCTGTGTGATACTGTCTGCTGAGCTGTGTATCTAATCCTATCCTGTGTGATACTGTCTGCTGAGCTGTGTATCTAATCCTATCCTGTGTGATACTGTCTGCTGAGCGGTGTATCTAATCCTATCCTGTGTGATACTGGCTGCTGAGCGGTGTATCTAATCCTATCCTGTGTGATACTGGCTGCTGAGCGGTGTATCTAATCCTATCCTGTGTGATACTGGCTGCTGAGCGGTGTAACATCCTATACTGTGTGATACTGGCTGCTGAGCGGTGTAATCTCTTATCCTGTGTGATACTCTCTGCTGAGCCGTGTATCTAATCCTATCCTGTGTGATACTGGCTGTTGAGCCGCAGATCTAATCCTATCCTATGTACTGTGTAGCTGGGCCCTAGTGTCTAAGCCCAGAATGTCCCCTTCGGATACCTATATATTAACCTCATAAGTGAAAGATGTCGCCCCCTGCTGGCCTGACCTCTTCTCTCCACCCACAGTGGTTCTGATCGGAGAGTCCGGGGTGGGTAAGACCAATCTCCTGTCCAGATTTACCAGGAATGAGTTTAACCACGACAGCCGCACCACAATCGGCGTGGAGTTCTCCACCCGGACGCTGACCCTGGACGGTCACTTGGTGAAAGCTCAGATTTGGGACACAGCAGGACTGGAGCGCTATAGAGCCATTACGTCTGCGTAAGTTACCCCTCCACTTTTCATGTGAATTCAAAGAGGTTGTTCCACAATTCCAACTTCTCACTTTGCTACCGGTGGGCTTATTTCCTCCTTTTCCAGGTATTACCGGGGGGCTGTTGGGGCGCTCCTGGTGTATGACATTACCAAGCATCAGTCCTATGAAAGTGTCGACCGCTGGCTCAAGGAGTTGTACGACCACGCGGACGCCAGTATCCTTGTCATGCTGGTCGGAAACAAGTCTGACCTGGCTGATGAGGCACGGGAGGTTCCGGTGGAGGAAGCCAAGATGTATGCAGGTAATATAGACCACTTGAGGAGAGGGTGGGGAGGGGACACGGACTCCAATACTTAAAAAATTGTCTTATTACTAACCCCTTTACCAAAAATACTATGCAGACTGTGGGCCAGATAAAGGGTGGCCCCAAAAATAAGTGTCCCAAAGAAAGTACTAATGCCCCCACAGTGCCACCTAGAAAGTAGGCCGTGAATGCTCCTTTGTAGCTTATAATGTCCCAAGTGCACCCTTCAAGCAATAAATACTTAAAGTAAAATTTAGGGAGGCAGTGGGAGTGTCCAAACAATCTATAGGGAGGCAGTGGGGGTGTCACACCATACTGTATATAGTGAGGCAGTGGGGGTGTCACACTACGGTATATATAAGATAGCAGTGGAGGCGTCACACTATATATAGGGAGGCAGTGGGGGTGTCACACCATACTGTATATAGTGAGGCAGTGGGGGTGGCACACTATACATAGGGAGGCACTGGGGGCGGCACACTATATTCATTTTTGCTCAAAAGTTTACATACCCTGGCAGAATCTTTGCTTTTTTTGGCCTTTTTTTTTTCAGAGAATAGAAATGGTAACACAAAATCTTTTTTCCCCACTCATGGTTAGTGGTTGGGTGATGTCATTTATTGTCATTCTACTGTGTTTTTTCTCTTTTTAAATCATAATGACAACCAAAAACATCCAAATGACCCTGCTCAAAAGTTCACATCCCCTGGTGATTTTGGCCTGGTAACATGCACAGAAGTTGACACAATTGGGTTTGAATGGCTAATAAAGGTAACATCCTCACCTGTGACCTATTTGCTTGTAATCAGTGTGTGTGCATAAAAGCTGAGTGAGTTTCTGGGATCCAGACAGACTCTTGCATCTTTCATCCAGCCATTGACATTTCTGGATTGTGTGTCATGAGGAAAGCAAAATGAACTGTCAACGGATCTACGGGAAAAGATAGTTGAACTGTATAAAACAGGGAAGGGATACAAAAAGATATCCTGGAATTGATAATGCCAGTCAGCAGTGTTCAAACTGTGATTAACAAATGGAAAATCAGGGGCTCTGTAAAAACCAAACCACGATCAGGTAGACTAAGAAATATTTTGGCCACAACTGCCAGGAAAAAATTGTTCGGGATGCAAAGAAAAACCCACAAATAACATCAGCTCAAATACAGGAGTCACTGAAGACTAGCGGTGTGGCTCTTTAAAGAGGCACAATAAGGAGACACTTGAAGAAAAATGGGCTGCATGGTAGAGTTGCCAGAAGAAGGCCATTACTGCGCAAATGCCACACAATATCTCTCCTACAATACGCTAAACAGCACGGAGACAAGCCTCCAAACTTCTGGAACAAAGTAATTTGGAGTGATCAGACCAAAATCAAACTTTTTGGCTACAACCATAAACCTTACATTTGGAAAGGTGTCAACAAGGCCTATGATGAAAGGAACACCATTCCTACTGTAAAGCTCGGAGGTGGATCGCTGATGATGTGGGGATGTGTGAGTTACAAAGGCACAGGAAACATGGTCAAAGTGGAAGGAAGGATGAATGCAGCACGTTATCAGCAAATACTAGAGGCAAATTTGCACTCATTAGTCCGGAAGTTGCGCATAGTACGTATTTGGACGTTCCAACATGACAACGATCCAAAACACAAGGCCAAGTCAACCTGTCATTGGCTACAGCAGAACAAAGTGAAGGTTCTGGATTGGCCATCTCAGTCTCCTGACCTCAATATTATTGAGTCACTCTGGGGAGAACTCAAGCGCGCAGTTCATGCAAGAAAGCCCAGGAATTTACATGAACTGGAGGCTTTTTGCCAAGAAGAATGGGCAGCTTTACCATCTGAGAAAATAAAGAGCCTCATCCACAACTACCACAAAAGACTTCAAGCTGCCACTGATCTTAGAGCGGAAATACACGGTATTAAGGACTGGGGTATGTGAACTTTTGGTCAGGGTCATTTGGATGTTTTTGGTTGTCATGATTTAAAAAGAGAAAACACAGTAGTTTGACAAATGACTTCAACCAACCACTAACTATGTGGAAAAAAAGATTTTCTGTTATTATTTATTTATCATTCATATTCTCTGAAAAAAAGGCTAAGTAAGCAAAAAATCTGCCAGGGTATGTAAACTTTTGAGCACAACTGTACAGGGAGGCAGTGGAGGCGTCACATTATATATAGGGAGGCCGTGGAGGCGTTACACTATATATAGGGAGGCAGTGGAGGCGTCACACTATATATAGGGAGGCAGTGGGGGCGTCACACTATATATAGGGAGGCAGTGGGGGCGTAACACTATATATAGGGAGGCAGTGGGGGCGTCACACTATATATAGGGAGGCAGTAGTGGAGGGTTCACATTATATATAGGGAGGCAGTGGAGGCGTCCCACTATATATAGGGAGGCAGTGCGGGCGTCACATTATATATAGGGAGGCCGTGGAGGCGTCACACTATATATAGGGAGGCCGTGGAGGCGCACACTATATATAGGGAGGCCGTGGAGGCGCACACTATATATAGGGAGGCCGTGGAGGCGTCACACTATATATAGGGAGGCAGTGGAGGCGTCACACTATATATAGTGAGGTCGTGGAGGCGTCACACTATATATAGGAAGGCAGTGAGGGCGTCACACTATATATAGGGAGGCAGTGGAGGCGTCACACTATATATAGGGAGGCAGTGGAGGCGTCACACTATATATAGGGAGGCAGTGCGGGCGTCACATTATATATAGGGAGGCCGTGGAGGCGTCACACTATATATAGGGAGGCCGTGGAGGCGCACACTATATATAGGGAGGCCGTGGAGGCGCACACTATATATAGGGAGGCCGTGGAGGCGTCACACTATATATAGGGAGGCAGTGGAGGCGTCACACTATATATAGTGAGGTCGTGGAGGCGTCACACTATATATAGGAAGGCAGTGAGGGCGTCACACTATATATAGGGAGGCAGTGGAGGCGTCACACTATATATAGGGAGGCAGTGGAGGCGTCACACTATAGGGAGGCAGTGGAGGCGTCACACTATATATAGGGAGGCAGTGGAGGCGTCACACTATATATAGTGAGGTCGTGGAGGCGCACACTATATATAGGAAGGCAGTGAGGGCGTCACACTATATATAGGGAGTTAGGGGTGATGTTATACTATATTATAGAATTCCCATAGTATACAACACATAAAAAATATATATATAAATAAGTCCCCTTAGTATACAGCACATTGACTATATAATGCTGTATAATGCTGAATGCACCCCTCTGTCTGAAGTCCAGGATCAAACTGTTTGATTGTTTTATTGGCCAAAGGGCCTATTTCTTTTCTAAAGGTTAGCCACTGTAGAAGTAACTGAGGCCTCATTTATAAGAATGGCCTCCCAGTAAGATCGGTCTGTTGCCTATAGCAACCAGAGTACAGCTTTCAGCATTGAAACGGCTGAGGTAAAGTGAAAGCTGAGCTCTGATTGGTTGCTGTGGACAACTAGATCCTTATGAAGTGTAACCAATAATTTTCTATTCACTATATAATGTGTAATGCGTCCTTCTGTCCGCAGCCAAGCCGGCGTGTGCGCAGTGCTATGTACACTTCAACATAGCACTGTCCACGCGCCAGCCGTCACTTCCGCCCGCTTATATTAGCATTTTGGTCAAGGAGGGGAGAGGCCAGCAACCACTCGCCCACACCACACGCATCATGGTGAGGGAGGTCAGCAGCGTGAGGACATCACATGAGCTGAATATGTCTGCGCCTGTACGGAGGACGCTGACTATTGTGCTGTGGTGCAGGGCACGGGCTGTGTGGGCTGGGGTTGCGGGACGCAGGGGTTTGGATTCTGCATTGGAGAGCGGTGTGGTGTCTCAGAACAGGACGCCCATGCAGCAGGAGGTGGAGGATTTGCTGAAGCGGGTACAGCAGGGCCTGGCCGAGGTCACTGACATCACTGCATAGACTACAAGGGTGGTAGTACACTCTTTCATTCACTATATAATGCTGAACGCGTCTTTCTGTCCCAAGCCCGGATCAAACAGTTTGGCTGGTGCATGCACAGTGCTATGTTCATCCAGTAAAAAAAAAATATGGTGAAATAGTAAACAATGATACCCACCACTCAATTTTCCCTCATCTCTTCTCACCCCCGTCTTTTTTGTTTTCCTTCCCTACAGACAGTAACGGCTTGTCCTTTATGGAAACTTCAGCGCTGGACTCCACCAACGTCGAGCTGGCCTTCGAAACCATCCTTAGGGGTGAGTGTCCGGTCATTTGGTTTTTAGGGTTGGAGATTGGAGATTCTAGAAATCACATCTGACCTTCTAATCTTTTAGATATCTACAAGAGGGTCCTGAGAAGCAAAGGAGAAACACCCAAAGAAAACATTGTGGTCTTATCTAACGACACGGCCACCAGCCAGGTACAAGATCCTGAAGCCAAGAAGGTTTGTTGCCGAAATATCTAGGCATGACCAGTCCATAACAGATCGGAGAAGCCATCCTGGTCATCTGGAAGGAAGACTGAAGAAGGAGAATTCACCGAGGAGATGACTGATCGGAAATAAGGACCTTGTGCAGATTTGGTCCTCCCCACCTAAGAGCTGCAAGAACTTTTTAAACTTTGATCTTAGTCATGAATTTTGTTTTGATCTCTATAAAGATGTCCCAAAATCTTTTTCTAGAAGCTTCCAAATGAGCTCCTCTCAAGAGGGAAGAAAACTCTCTGGCACCACCTATAGAAAATAGTGTGTCTTGTGCGCCACCTCGTGGAAGAAAACAGTCACTAGCACAACCTAGAAAGTTTTTCCACGTGAAGGCACGTGCCCCAGCTTCTAAATTAACCATCCCCCCAACCAGTGCTAAAAAAAAAAAAATAAATGTTGCCACTGAAGATTGGAGATCCGATTCCCATTGTTTAACGTGTACATCCTCAATGTGTCTGGGGCCTGGTGTTAAATCATTAAGCATTTTTGAAAATCTAAAAAGCGATTTATAAGTAAAGATTGACTATTTACTGTTTATTTGTACAAAAATACATTTTTTTTCCTGTATACTTGTATTGGAGTGATCAATTATGTAGAAAAAAAAAAGTAAATTTTGTTGATAAAGTGAAGAAAATTTTTGAACAATTTTAGTTTCAATGCAATTTTACTTTATGTCCAGTAGATGTCACTGTTTCCTTTAGTTTATAAGCAGAAATCTAGCTACCAGTCAGGATTCCTTTGGTAAACAATGACATCTGCTGGTGAAATGTGGGTATTGCAAATAGTGAAAACTCAGATTTATGTTTTAAGGCTAGGTTCACATTTCCGTTGTTTTGTATCAGTCACATACGTCGCTTGACAACGGATGACAAAGAACAGAATTCTTTGTCGGACTCCGTTGTGTGCGGGGGGCGGAGTTCGGGGTGGGCGGAGCCGAGCGGGGCCGTGGCACTGAGGACGTCATTGCCGCGGGGACTGCAGGACGTGTGTGTGTGTGTGTGTGTGTGTGTGTGTACATGCTGAGTGCGGGAGGGGGCGGAGCCGAGCGGTGAAGTATCGGGCTCCGTGCATAGCCAGGGTAAATATCTGGTAAAAGCAAAGCACTTTTTGCTTGGTTACCCTATATTTATCTTGGTTACCAGCATACACCGCTCAGCACTGGCTCCCTGCACACGTAACCAGTGTAAATATCGGGTAACTAACCAAAGCGCATTGATTAGTAACCCGATGTGTATCCTGGTTACGTGTGCAGGGAGCCAGAGAGCGCATGCGCAGCGAAATCCTATGGATTGCACTGCTCAAAAAAACGTTACATTCTGCGTTGCTCCCGCCCGGCGGTCAGTCAAAAAACGACTGACCACGACGCAGCGGATGCAACGCAGGGTCATCAGTCGCAATCCATCGCTAATAGAAGTCTATGGGGAAAAACTGGATTCCTGCAAAATATTTTGCAGGATACCGTAATTCCTCAAGGTGACTGATTGTGACTGCAGCAAAACAAGGGAAGTGTGAACCTAGCCTTATTCTGTTGCAATAAAAAGGTGCCAGGGTGCACAGAGCAGTAGGTGTCAGTTTAGATGACGGCTCTTTCAGACCGTCCTCCATAGATATGCACCCTCGGTTTGAGTAACAGTTATTCGCGGCCCCCTTAAACACGTGCGCTTCATTCAGATGACTACACAGGGGCGGAAGTTGCTCCTATCGGCATTCTTACCACAGTGGTCCATCATACGCTGGCCACCAACCGCTATATGTTACAATGTCTGCCTCATAAAAGTTTCAGCACATTAGTTCATAATTAACCAATTGTCAATAGAGCGGGAGCCAAGTAATTTAACCCTCCATTGTGCACACTTTTGGGGACTAAGAAGGCTGTTTTGCTCCAGCCTGAGAATACCAGCCCTCAGTTGTGGGCTTTATTTTGGCTAGGTACCAAAATTTGGGAGGATTGCACGATGTTTTTTTTTTTTTAATTATTTATGTAAATAATTAAACAGCATGGGTCACCATTATTTTGATTTTTATCTTTTTACTGTACGATAGACCTGAAGACTCCAGTGGAGGGGGGGGATCAGTGAATATTCATGAGGCTAAGGAGCGGCACCGGAAGTAGGAGGGGCAGCGGGAGCAGGTATGGATGAGCCTAGAATGTATGGGTTCCTTCCAGGTTAGGGGGCGTGAATGGCTTGGTTAGTGAGCTTGGAGATGTTTTCTCCCTGCCACTACAATCAAGCATCGCCCCCCCCCCCCCATGTGATAGGGGCCTGTTGAAGATGTCATACCTGGAAGGAGCCCATACACTCTGGCATCTACCGGACACTGGTAAGTACAGTGTGCTTGCTTTACCTTTTTTTTTTTTCCTTTTTACTACCCAGGTGCCGGATCAGGTCGATCTCGGCCCGGCCCAGCACTCGAGTACTGTTGAACCCTTGCTGGTCTTGACATCACATAAAAAAACTGCTGTAAAAACGCCACAAAACCCGCACCAAAATGGTAGATGGCTCCCAGGAGACATCCTGACACAAAATTAGGTTTTGGTCAGGAAAAAAACGCTGCAAAAACGTCCACGTCTTGTGTGAACATTGCCTTAGAGGGGACCTTCACCTTCAGTAATCTCCATATCAGAAGACAACATGACAACCGAGCCTCAAAGTGAAGGAGAAGCCGACGTACAGAGTCTACATGTAAGCACAGAGATCTGAGGTAGTCACCCACAGGCCGAATCCGCTGTTGCTAAGCAACTTGTATAAATAATACAGTATATGTAGTAGATATGACATATATTATACATGTGTTTTCTCACTGGGGGGCACTGTGGCTGTTTTGTTGGGGGTGTATTTTGGGACCACTGTGGATATCACTTTTATGAGGCAACTATGATTATCACTTTAATGGGGACAAGGCGGAAGTCATTGTAATAGAGGCACTGTGGATATCCCTGTTATTATGGAGGCACTATTTCTTTTTAAAAACAATTTCAATTGTATCAGAATAAAGGTAAAACTTTAATTCTGTATGTCGGCGAACAGCGAGATATTTAAATTTAGGAAAACAGCAGAATTGCAGCTTTATTTATAATCCACCCCATAGAGAGTTATTAACCTCTAGATGCCCAAGTGATGGCAGTGACCACACGACAGATCCCCAAAAAACCCACAAGCCCTCGTATGTCTACGTCACTGATATAATAAACAGTTATAGTTCCTGAAATATAATACTAAAAATGTGAAAAAAAAAATGGTTTATCAAAAGGTCAAATGATACTCGACGAGGTGCGGCTGATAGATACAGTTGTGCTCTAAAGTTTACATACCCGGCAGATTTTTTGCTTTATTGGCCTTTCTTCAGGGAATACGAATGAGAACACAAATCTTTTTTTCCCACGTGTGGTTAGTGGTTGGGTGAAGTCATTTATTGTCAGACTACTGTGTTTTCTCTTTTTAAATCATAATGACAACCAAAAACATCCAAATGACCCCGATCAAAAGTTCACATACCCCAGTTCTTAATTCAATGTATTGCCCCCTCTAACATCAATGACAGCTTGAAGTCTTTTGTGGTAGCTGTGGATGAGGCTACTGGATGCTTTGTGGCATTTGCGCAGTAATGGCTTTCTTCTGGCGACTCGACCTGGCAGTTGTGGCCAAAATTTTCGTGTCTACGTGATCGTGGTTTGTTTTTTACAGAGCCCCTGATTTTTTCCATTTGTTAATCACAGTTTGAACACTGCTGACTGGCATTATCAATTCCTTGGATATCTTTTTGTATCCCTTTCCTGTGTTATACAGTTCAACTATCTTTTCCCGTAGAGCCGTTGACAATTCTTTTGCTTTCCCCATGACTTACAATCAAGAAACGTCAAAGGTTGGATGAAAGATGCAAGAGTCTGTTTGGATCCCAGAAACTCCTTCAGTTTTTATGCACACACTGATTACAAGTAAACAGGTCACAGGTGAGGATGTTACCTTTTATTAGCCATTCAAACCCAATTGTGTCAACTTCTGTGCATATTTTCAGGCGAAAATCACCAGGGGATGTGAACTTTTGAGTCATTTTGATGTTTTTTGTTGTCATTATGATTTAAAAAGACAAAACACAGTAGTTTAACAATTTATGGCTTCACCAAACCACTAACCATGAGTGGAAAAAGTTTTTGTGTTATTCATATTCTCTCAAAAAAGGCCAAGAAATCAAAAACTCTGTCGGGGCATGTAAACTTTTGAGCACAACTGTAATGTAACTACAATTAGGGGATAATTGTCCTCATACTAGGAAACAATGTATAGCACCCGACTGCCAGAGACCCCCAGATAATGACTGACCCATTGTAAGTGCAGTCACAAGACAGTAAAGGTACCGTCACACTAAGCGACGCTCCAGCGATCCCACCAACAACCTGACCTGGCAGGGATCGCTGGAGCGTCACTACACGGGTTGCTGGTGAGCTGTCACACAGGCAGATCTCACCAGTGACCAGCCCCCAGCCAGCAGAAACGCATGGAAGCATGCTGCGCTTGGTAACTAAGGTAAATATCGGGTAACCAACCTGATATTTACCTTGGTTACCAGCGCGCACCGCTTAGCGCTGGCTCCCTGCACACCGAGCCACAGTACACATCGGGTTAATTACCCGATGTGTACTCTGCTACGTGTGCAGGCAGCAGGAGCCGGCTTCTGCGGACGCTGGTAACCACGATAAACATTGGGTAACCAAGAAGCCCTTCCCTTGGTTACCCGATATTTACATTCGTTACCAGCGTCCGCCACTCTCACACTGCCAGTGCCGGCTCCCTGTTCCCTGCACTCCTAGCCACAGTACACATCGGGTTAATTACCCGATGTGTACTCCGGCTACGTGTGCAGGGAGCAGGGAGCCGGCACGGACAGCTGAGTGCGGCGGATGTTGGTAACGAAGGTAAATATCGGGTAACCAAGGGAAGGGCTTCTTGGTTACCCGATGTTTACCGTGGTTACCAGCGTCCGCAGAAGCCGGCTCCTACTGCCTGCACATTCAGTTGTTGCTCTGTCGCTGTCACACACAGCGATGTGTGCTTCACAGCGGGAGAGCAACAACTAAAAAATGGCCCAGGACATTCAGCAACAACCAACGACCTCACAGCAGGGGCCGGGTTGTTGCTGGATGTCACACACAGAAACATCGCTAGCAAGTTGTGCCTCAGCAGCGATGTTGCTTAGTGTGACGTGGCCTTAAGACAGAATCAACAGGCACTGTGAGGGCCTCATACTGTGTATGGGAGACTATGGTGACAGCATACTGTGTGTAAGGGGGTGGAGGGGGGACATCATACTTTGTACGGGGGGACTGTAGGGACATCAAACTGTGTGTAGGGGACATCATACGGTGCAATTGGGAGGTGGACTGCAAGGATATCAAACTATGTAACGGGGTAGAGGGGGACATTATACTGTGTACGGGTATAGGATGAAGGTGATATCTGTACGTATATGATTATATAGAGGAGATACCCAGGTTATACCGGCTGTACATATATAATTATATACAGGAGATACCCAGGTTATACCGGCTGTACATATATAATTATATACAGGAGATGCCCAGGTTACACCAGCTGTACATATATAATTATATACAGGAGATGCCCAGGTTATACCAGCTGTACATATATAATTATATACAGGAGATACCCAGGTTATACCAGCTGTACATATATAATTATATACAGGAGATGCCCAGGTTATACCAGCTGTACATATAGAATTATAAACAGGAGATGCCCAGGTTATACCAGCTGTACATATATAATTATATACAGGAGATACCCAGGTTATACCAGCTGTACATATATATTTATATACAGGAGATGCGAGATGCCCAGGTTATACCAGCTGTACATATATAATTATAAACAGGAGATGCCCAGGTTATACCAGCTGTACATATATAATTATAAACAGGAGATGCCCAGGTTATACCAGCTGTACATATATAATTATATACAGGAGATGCCCAGGTTATACCAGCTGTACATATATAATTATATACAGAAGATGCCCAGGATATACCAGCTGTACATATATAATTATATACAGGAGATACCCAGGTTATACCAGCTATACATGTATAATTATATACAGGAGATGCCCAGGTTCTACCAGCTGTACATATATAATTATATACAGGAGATGCCCAGGTTCTACCAGCTGTACATATATAATTATATACAGGAGATGCCCAGGTTATACCAGCTGTACATATATAATTATATACAGGAGATGCCCAGGATATACCAGCTGTACATGTATAATTATATACAGGAGATGCCCAGGTTATACCAGCTGTACATATATAATTATATACAGGAGATGCCCAGGTTATACCAGCTGTATATATATAATTATATACAGAAGATGCCCAGGATATACCAGCTGTACATATATAATTATATACAGGAGATGCCCAGGTTATACCAGCTGTACATATATAATTATATACAGGAGATACCCAGGTTATACCAGCTGTACATATATAATTATATACAGGAGATGCGAGATGCCCAGGTTATACCAGCTGTACATATATAATTATAAACAGGAGATGCCCAGGTTATACCAGCTGTACATATATAATTATATACAGGAGATGCCCAGGTTATACCAGCTGTACATATATAATTATATACAGAAGATGCCCAGGATATACCAGCTGTACATATATAATTATATACAGGAGATACCCAGGTTATACCAGCTGTACATGTATAATTATATACAGGAGATGCCCAGGTTCTACCAGCTGTACATATATAATTATATACAGGAGATGCCCAGGTTCTACCAGCTGTACATATATAATTATATACAGGAGATGCCCAGGTTATACCAGCTGTACATATATAATTATATACAGGAGATGCCCAGGATATACCAGCTGTACATGTATAATTATATACAGGAGATGCCCAGGTTATACCAGCTGTACATATATAATTATATACAGGAGATGCCCAGGTTATACCAGCTGTATATATATAATTATATACAGGAGATGCCCAGGTTCTACCAGCTGTACATATATAATTATATACAGGAGATGCCCAGGTTCTACCAGCTGTACATATATAATTATATACAGGAGATGCCCAGGTTATACCAGCTGTACATATATAATTATATACAGGAGATGCCCAGGATATACCAGCTGTACATGTATAATTATATACAGGAGATGCCCAGGTTATACCAGCTGTACATATATAATTATATACAGGAGATGCCCAGGTTATACCAGCTGTATATATATAATTATATACAGAAGATGCCCAGGATATACCGGCTTTACATATATAGTTATATACAGGAGATGCCCAGGTTATACCGGCTGTACATATATAATTATATACAGGAGATGTCCAGGTTATACCAGCTGTACATCTATAATTATATACAGGAGATGTCTAGGTTATACCGGTCGTACATACAGTTAGGTCCAGAAATATTTGGACAGTGACACAATTTTCGCGAGTTGGGCTCTGCATGCCACCACATTGGATTTGAAATGAAACCTCTACAACAGAATTCAAGTGCAGATTGTAACGTTTAATTTGAAGGTTTGAACAAAAATATCTGATAGAAATTGTAGGAATTGTCACATTTCTTTACAAACACTCCACATTTTAGGAGGTCAAAAGTAATTGGACAAATAAACCAAACCCAAACAAAATATTTTTATTTTCAATATTTTGTTGCGAATCCTTTGGAGGCAATCACTGCCTTAAGTCTGGAACCCATGGACATCACCAAACGCTGGGTTTCCTCCTTCTTAATGCTTTGCCAGGCCTTTACAGCCGCAGCCTTCAGGTCTTGCTTGTTTGTGGGTCTTTCCGTCTTAAGTCTGGATTTGAGCAAGTGAAATGCATGCTCAATTGGGTTAAGATCTGGTGACTGACTTGGCCATTGCAGAATGTTCCACTTTTTTGCACTCATGAACTCCTGTTTAGCTTTGGCTGTATGCTTGGGGTCATTGTCCATCTGTACTATGAAGCGCCGTCCGATCAACTTTGCGGTATTTGGCTGAATCTGGGCTGAAAGTATATCCCGGTACACTTCAGAATTCATCCGGCTACTCTTGTCTGCTGTTATCTCATCAATAAACACAAGTGACCCAGTGCCATTGAAAGCCATGCATGCCCATGCCATCACGTTGCCTCCACCATGTTTTACAGAGGATGTGGTGTGCATTGGATCATGTGCCGTTCCCTTTCTTCTCCAAACTTTTTTCTTCCCATCATTCTGGTACAGGTTGATCTTGGTCTCATCTGTCCATAGAATACTTTTCCAGAACTGAGCTGGCTTCATGAGGTGTTTTTCAGCAAATTTAACTCTGGCCTGTCTATTTTTGGAATTGATGAATGGTTTGCATCTAGATGTGAACCCTTTGTATTTACTTTCATGGAGTCTTCTCTTTACTGTTGACTTAGAGACAGATACACCTACTTCACTGAGAGTGTTCTGGACTTCAGTTGATGTTGTGAACGGGTTCTTCTTCACCAAAGAAAGTATGCGGCGATCATCCACCACTGTTGTCATCCGTGGACGCCCAGGCCTTTATGAGTTCCCAAGCTCACCAGTCAATTCCTTTTTTCTCAGAATGTACTCGACTGTTGGTTGTCAGACTTCCGGGATTTCCAGTTCTCTTTTGAAAGAGCTTGCCCTCGGTTAACATGGAGTTTGCTGTTCTGTTGCCCTACTTCCTGTCCATCTGTTTAAAAGGCCGCCCCTAAGCTTAGTCCAGTGCCTGAGTATACTGCTTGCTGTGTACTCCTGCTTTGCTGCTCTTGGTTCCTGATTGACATTTTGGATCCTCCTGAAAAACAACCGACACCGACTCTGGACTTCACCCGGTCTCATCAAGCTGTGCCCGGACTCCGTCTGCCGTCTATGGTCAGCACTTCTGCCCGGTTCCTTCCGGTTCGTAACCACTCTGGACTCTCATCTCGTGTGGACATTTTTGGACTATACCTATTGCCCTTTGTGTCCCGGCTGCTGCGCATTTAGGCCTTCTGGGGTGATTGCCAGACAGTCCCTGTATAGGGGTTCGCTCTTGGTGGTCTCCCTGGGGGAGTCCGGTGCGTGGCCCCGGGAATTCCCTTCGCTCCGATCCTGGAAGGTATTTCCTGTGTTTATTGTTCCACTGTGTTTTGTTCCGTTAATGTACATATCGTTGGTTACATATTATAAACATCTCTGCACCAAGAACTCGTCTCTGGTTGTCATTGCCCTAACGCAATCGAAATTCTTAGTACATACAATAGTATTACATTGGTTTTGCTACTCTAAGCATGTCTGCTATCTCTCTGATGGATTTTGTCTTTTTTTTCAGCCTCAGGATGTTCTGCTTCACCTCAATTGAGAGTTCCTTAGACCGCATGTTGTCTGGTCACAGCAACAGCTTCCAAATGCAAAACCACACACCTGTAATCAACCCCAGACCTTTTAACTACTTCATTGATTACAGGTTAACGAGGGAGACGCCTTCAGAGTTAATTGCAGCCCTTAGATTCCCTTGTCCAATTACTTTTGGTCCCTTTAAAAAGAGAAGGCTATGCATTACAGAGCTATGATTCCTAAACCCTTTCTCCGATTTGGATTTGAAAACTCTCATATTGCAGCTGGGAGTGTGCACTTTCAGCCCATATTATATATATAATTGTATTTCTGAACATGTTTTTGTAAACCGCTAAAATAACAAAACTTGTGTCACTGTCCAAATATTTCTGGACCTAACTGTATATAATTATATACAGGAGATGTCCAGGTTATACCAGCTGTACATATATAATTATATACAGGAGATGCCCAGGTTATACCAGCTGTACATATATAATTATATACAGGAGATGCCCAGGTTATACCAGCTGTACATATATAATTATATACAGGAGATGCCCAGGTTATACCAGCTGTACATATATAATTATATACAGTAGATACCCAGGTTATACCGGCTGTACATATATAGTTATATACAGGAGATGCCCAGGTTATACCAGCTGTACATATATAATTATATACAGGAGATGCCCAGGTTATACCAGCTGTACATATATAATTATATACAGTAGATACCCAAGTTATACCGGCTGTACATATATAGTTATATACAGGAGATGCCCATGTTATACCGGCTGTACATATATAATTATATACAGGAGATGCCCAGGTTATACCAGCTGTACATATATAATTATATACAGAAGATGCCCAGGTTATACCAGCTGTACATATATAATTATAGACAGGAGATGCCCAGGTTATACCAGCTGTACATATATAATTATACACAGGAGATGCCCAGGTTATACCGGCTGTACATATATAATTATAAACAGGAGATGCCCAGGTTATACCGGCTGTACATATATAATTATATACAGGAGATGCCCAGGTTATACCGGCTGTACATATATAATTATATACAGGAGATGCCCAGGTTATACCGGCTGTATATATATAATTATATACAGGAGATGCCCAGGTTATACCAGCTGTACATATATAATTATAAACAGGAGATGCCCAGGTTATACCGGCTGTACAGATATAATTATAGACAGGAGATGCCCAGGTTATACCAGCTGTACATATATAATTATAAACAGGAGATGCCCAGGTTATACCGGCTGTACATATATAATTATATACAAGAGATGCCCAGGTTATACCAGCTGTACATATATAATTATATACAGGAGATGCCCAGGTTATACCAGCTGTACATATATAATGATATACAGGAGATGCCCAGGTTATACCGGCTGTACATATATAATTATATACAGGAGATGCCCAGGTTATACCGGCTGTACATATATAATTATATACAGGAGATGCCCAGGTTATACCGGCTGTACATATATAATTATATACAGGAGATGCCCAGGTTATACCAGCTGTACATATATAATTATATACAGGAGATGCCCAGGTTATACCAGCTGTACATATATAATTATATACAGGAGATACCCAGGTTATACCAGCTGTACATATATAATTATATACAGGAGATGCCCAGGTTATACCAGCTGTACATATATAATTATATACAGGAGATGCCCAGGTTATACCAGCTGTACATATATAATTATATACAGGAGATACCCAGGTTATACCGGCTGTACATATATAATTATATAAAGGAGATACCCAGGTTATACCAGCTGTACATATATAATTATATACAGGAGATGCCCAGGTTATACCAGCTGTACATATATAATTATATACAGGAGATGCCCAGGTTATACCAGCTGTACATATATAATTATATACAGGAGATACCCAGGTTATACCGGCTGTACATATATAATTATATAAAGGAGATACCCAGGTTATACCAGCTGTACATATATAATTATATACAGGAGATGCCCAGGTTATACCAGCTGTACATATATAATTATATAAAGGAGATACCCAGGTTATACCAGCTGTACATATATAATTATATACAGGAGATGCCCAGGTTATACCAGCTGTACATATATAATTATATACAGGAGATGCCCAGGTTATACCAGCTGTACTGATATAATTATTTACAGAAGATGCCCAGGTTATACCAGCTGTACATATATAATTATATACAGGAGATGCCCAGGTTATACCGGCTGTACATATATAATTATATACAGGAGATGCCCAGGTTATACCAGCTGTACATATATAATTATATACAGGAGATGCGCAGGTTATACCGGCTGTACATATATAATTATATACAGGAGATGTCCAGGTTATACCAGCTGTACATATATAATTATATACAGGAGATGCCCAGGTTATACCAGCTGTACATATATAATTATATACAGGAGATGCGCAGGTTATACCGGCTGTACATATATAATTATATACAGGAGATGTCCAGGTTATACCAGCTGTACAGATAAAATTATTTACAGGAGATGCCCAGGTTATACCAGCTGTACATATATAATTATATACAGGAGATGCCCAGGTTATATCAGCTGTACATATATAATTATATACAGGAGATGCCCAGGTTATACCAGCTGTACATATATAATTATATAAAGGAGATGCCCAGGTTATACCAGCTGTACATATATAATTATATACAGGAGATACCCAGGTTATACCAGCTGTACATATATAATTATATACAGAAGAGAGAAATTTACAGAACTGATTAGTATGAGGCAGATATTCCCATACAACTACTGTGGAAATGTGAGGAAAATGTCAGATATCAGATGATTTCTGAGATATTAGTTTTATCTTAAAATCACATTTCAGGTTATGTTCTCACAATGAACTTTTCACGCTCCGTATTTGCACCACACAAACAACAGCAGCCATTAAAGTTCCCACACAACGGATGGATTAGAAACCTTCGTCTTCTGAGCCTCCGTTCTCCGCAGTGCATCTTGAGCCTCCATCCCCCGCAGTGTAGCATGAGCCTCCATCACTCAATCCCCCAACCCCCCCGCAGTGTATCCTGAGCCTCCCTCCCCCGCAGTGTATCATCAGCCTCCCTCCCCCGCAGTGTATGATGAGCCTCCGTCCCCCGCAGTGTATCCTGAGCCTCCGTCCCCCGCAGTGTATCCTGAGCCTCCCTCCCCCGCAGTGTATCCTGAGCCTCCATCCCTCAATCCCCCAACCCCCCCCCCGCAGTGTAGCCTGAGCCTCCCTCCCCCGCAGTGTATCCTGAGCCTCCCTCCCCCGCAGTGTATCCTGAGCCTCCCTCCCCCGCAGTGTATCCTGAGCCTCCGTCCCCCGCAGTGTATCCTGAGCCTCCATCTCTCAATCCCCCAACCCCCCCCCCGCAGTGTATCCTGAGCCTCCATCCCCCGCAGTGTAGCCTGAGCCTCCATCCCCCGCAGTGTATCATGAGCCTCCGTCCCCCGTAGTGTATCCTGAGCCTCCGTCCCCCGCAGTGTATCCTGAGCCTCCGTCCCCCGCAGTGTATCCGGAGCCTCCGTCCCCCGCAGTGTATCCGGAGCCTCCCTCCTCCGCAGAGTATCCTGAGCCTCCATCCCCCGAAGTGTATCCTGAGCCTCCCTCCCCCGCAGTGTATCCTGAGCCTCCCTCCCCCGCAGTGTATCCTGAGCCTCTGTCCCCCGCAGTGTATCCTGAGCCCCCCTCCCCCGCAGTGTATCCTGAGCCTCCGTCCCCCGCAGTGTATCCTGAGCCTCCGTCCCCCGCAGTGTATCCTGAGCCTCCGTCCCCCGCAGTGTATCCTGAGCCTCCATCCCCCGCAGTGTATCCTGAGCCTCCCTCCCCCGCAGTGTATCCTGAGCCTCCATCCCCCGCAGTGTATCCTGAGCCTCCATCCCCCGCAGTGTATCCTGAGCCTCCCTCCTCCGCAGTGTATCCTGAGCCTCCCTCCCCCGCAGAGTATCCTGAGCCTCCCTCCCCCGCAGTGTATCCTGAGCCTCCCTCCCCCGCAGTGTATCGTGAGCCTCCGTCCCCCGCAGTGTATCCTGAGCCTCCGTCCCCCGCAGTGTATCCTGAGCCTCCGTCCCACGCAGTGTATCCTGAGCCTCCATCCCCCGCAGTGTATCCTGAGCCTCCATGCCCCGCAGTGTATACTGAGCCTCCCTCCCCCGCAGTGTATCCTGAGCCCCCCTCCCCCGCAGTGTATCCTGAGCCTCCGTCCCCCGCAGTGTATCCTGAGCCTCCGCCCCCCGCAGTGTATCCTGAGCCTCCATCCCCCGCAGTGTATCCTGAGCCTCCCTCCCCCGCAGAGTATCCTGAGCCTCCATCCCCCGCAGTGTATCCTGAGCCTCCATCCCCCGCAGTGTATCCTGAGCCTCCCTCCTCCGCAGAGTATCCTGAGCCTCCCTCCCCCGCAGTGTATCCTGAGCCTCCCTCCCCCGCAGTGTATCCTGAGCCTCCCTCCTCCGCAGAGTATCCTGAGCCTCCCTCCCCCGCAGTGTATCCTGAGCCTCCCTCCCCCGCAGTGTATCCTGAGCCTCCCTCCCCCGCAGTGTATCCTGAGCCTCTGTCCCCCGCAGTGTATCCTGAGCCTCCCTCCCCCGCAGTGTATCCTGAGCCTCCGTCCTCCGCAGTGTATCCTGAGCCTCCGTCCCCCGCAGTGTATCCTGAGCCTCCACCCCCGCAGTGTATCCTGAGCCTCCCTCCCCCCGCAGAGTATCCTGAGCCTCCATCCCCCGCAGAGTATCCTGAGCCTCCATCCCCCGCAGTGTATCCTGAGCCTCCCTCCCCCGCAGAGTATCCTGAGCCTCCCTCCCCCGCAGAGTATCCTGAGCCTCCCTCCCCCGCAGAGTATCCTGAGCCTCCGTCCCCCGCAGTGTATCCTGAGCCTCCGTCCCCCGCAGAGTATCCTGAGCCTCCATCCCCCGCAGTGTATCCTGAGCCTCCCTCCCCCGCAGTGTATCCTGAGCCTCCCTCCCCCACAGAGTATCCTGAGCCTCCATCCCCCGCAGTGTATCCTGAGCCTCCATGCCCCGCAGTGTATCCTGAGCCTCCCTCCCCCGCAGTGTATCCTGACTCCCCTCCCCCGCAGTGTATCCTGAGCCTCCATCCCCCGCAGTGTATCATGAGCCGCAAGGCCTGAAATTTACAACCATCTCTCTGCTGCCTGAGCTTCACCTGCGGATTTTGCCCAGAAATTTGCATTAGATGACGGTAAAATCCATATGTGATCTGCTCAGGTCTGTGTCAATAAACTTTTGTCAAAATCAAAGAAGCTTTATGTAAACATTGCAAACCAAAGAGACAAAAAAGATAAATACTTTAAAAATATGCACATAACAAAAGCATTAGCAGATAAAACCCTGGAGCCATCACTTACCTTCCCCGTTATTCGCTGCTTGTGTCACCGGTTTCCACAATGGCCGACATGACATATAATTCATCCGATATATGAAACTCAGCCGCTCTGACGTCGTCATCATCTATAACTGATGTGCTTGGAGCTCACTGACAAGTTTCTGTTGCCTCCTGAATTCTTAGTCCAGCCATGGTTTCATCTCACAAATGATGGACACCGCCCTGCAGACCAGGAGACCTGATTAATTAGTCTGCACCGGTGCTACCCTCCCTGAGAAGCCGCCCGGGTCTAGTCCAGCTCTCAAGCCTCACAGCTTTCTTAACCTATGTTCACACTCAGTATTTTTAGTTATATATTATTAGTATGGGTGACTCAGTGGTTAGTGTGTACTATGTTTTGCTACAGTGAGGTCCTGGGTTCGAATCTTACCAAAAATAAAAATATTAACATTTGGACTGGTGACTTACTCATTTATAGGCAGCACAGCAGCTCAGTGGTTAATGCTGATGTGACGCCCCTGGACTAGTCAGGGCGTCACAGGGTACTGCACTTGCTGCGTATGGTACTGCCTCCATCCGCATCCAAATCCCAACCACACCTCACACCACACCCTTTCAGACACACCAGTGGGCTGCTGAGCTGGATTAGGGCCGCCCACCTAGGGGTCAGGCAGACTGGTGGGATGAAAGGAAGGGGAAGTAGAACAGTTGAGTGTTAGCCCTTGAGAAGTGCGGAGCTAGGAGTGTGTGGCTCCCAGGGGGTTACAGGTTGGGTCGCAGACGGTGGTCTGGGTCTGGAGGAGGAGTCGGAGACCCGGTCACAGGGTATTGAGGCTGGGTGCCTAGACCTGGTCTTGGAGGACAGTCAGCAGCTCGAGTCTAATAACCGGTCAGGGACCGAAAACATGGTGGGGTACAGGACCCTAGGTCGAGGAGTAGCTTCAGGCAACCCGGCAATTAACCTGTGGAGGATAGTGACTTTATGGACTGTCCCCAAGAAGCTCAGAGATCAGGGGCACTAGCGCAACGAGGGGGATAGGGCTTTCCAATCTACGCAGCCCACAGAAATCCCAAGCGTGAGCCCTTGAGAGCACAGCTCCACTACCAACAAGTAGGGAGCGGGGCCCGGACAGCTTTATGCCAATGGGACACCAGAACACTTTTAATTTGTGCACGGAGGCAAGCTCTGGACCACCCCGCAGTACTATAGGAGACGGATACCCGGACGAGCTCTCCCAAGAGGGCAGCGGCACTCAGAGACTTGGTTCCCCTTGTTGTCAGAGTCTGCTTTGCGGTCGCATCATCACCAACACTGCCTGAGTGAGTACGTGGTACTCCCCTACACCAGCATCCCACCATCAAGAGTCCCGGGACCTCCCCTACCCGTGGAGAGAACGTCATCTGGCTGCCCCACTCCATCTCCCCCGGGTATTCCCATTGGCAGTACTCCCCTTACCGCAACCCACGGGTGATGTCACAAACTCTTATCCCCTGTAAACAGCCCCCTTTACATATGAGTGTCCACAAGCCCCCGGGTTCGGAGACCCTCGAGCCACAGCAACCCCCGGATCCGAGCGGTTTGACCGCTGCAGGGGGGGCACAGTGACATTTTGGAGAAATCCTGGATTCAAAGCCTATGTAAATAACTAAAAGGAAAATGCCTCTGTATTGATTTCTAACTGTTTAATAAAACAGATCTGATAAAAAAAAATAAAAAAAAGGTAAGGGCAGTGCATTCATTGCCATTATATGGTTAAAATTAGCAATATACAGTAATGGGCGGCACAGTAGCTCAGTGGTCAGCACTGGGTTTTATAGAGTTGGAATCCTGGGTTCAAATCCAACCAAGGACAACATCTGCAAGGAGTTTGTATGGTGTCTGTGGGGTTTCCTCCCACACTCCAAAGACATAGACAGGTTGAAAGAGAGGGAACCATAGGCCCTCTGTAATAGTTTTACATGGGGGTAACTAGATGCTGATTTTTTTTTAGACAGTAGCATCTAAACAGTTAACAGCAGGTATAGTTAAAGATCCAAGTGAGTTTGGCCCTTAAAAATTGGATTTCAGCTTCTGAGCTCTTCTACCCTCCCCCTAAAAGAAAAGAAAAAGAAGCCCAATTTCAAATATTCCAAACTTAAATGTAAGGAATTACTTTTTTGCTCTGGTCAATGGGACGCTTTGACGACATTTGCGTTTCTGACACAAATCATCAGACTTATCGATTGCTAGTTGGCCAGCGTTTGTAACAGTCAATGACAGGCCAGATGCAAAGAGTCAGATCTGTGTGAGGCCATTGGCTGCAGGGAGAAAAGAGCAAAATCTGCACGCAGAATGATAGCGCCCAATAGTCCAAAGTAGAGCAATGACAATAGCAGGGACTAAAACTTAACTTTTACTGTTATCAATTAAAATAATAATAAAGTGCAAATGCAAAATGCATATAAGCTGCCAAAAATGGAATAATCTCACCCGATCTTTCTCCACAGGCAAGGATAAACACCAATCATATAAGAGGAAAAACGGGCTGGAAACGGTGATTAACGGTATCACCGTTTATCTTTGTGGACACACAGGTTTTTGGACCTGAATTAAGTTGTACCAATCCCTGCCACTGCAGGTTGATATACAGATATCTCCCCTGATGAACTCTCTTTATTGAGAGGTTAAAGGGAACCTGTCATCAAAAATTTTGCTTTAAACCTAAATGTTTCCCCCTCTGCAGCTCCTGGGCTGCATTCTAGCAAGGTTCCTGTTGGTTTTTTGCTCCCTTTTAGACCAAATATAATACTTTATAAAGGTGTACCTTTTGGGATGCTAATTTTCTAAATCGTCCATGGGGGCGGGCTCTCTGGTGTCCGTTACGTCCATCCTGCCGATTTACGACGTCGCCCAATGAGATTATGGGCGGCGCTGTGATTATCATTGCAAGTGCCCACCCATAATCTAGTGCACGCGCTTTCCTCTCTGCCTCCAGCGTTCTGCGCAAGCGCTGGCCGTAACCGGTGGTGTCCTGCTCCGATCCTCCCATCTATTTCCTGCTACAGGGAAAGATGGGACGTGCGGTCATCTGGTCAGCGCTTGCGCAGAATGCTGGAGGCAGAGGGGAAAGCGCAGGCACTTGCGATGACAACACAGCGCCGCCCATAATCTCGTGCCTGCGCAAACGTCACCAGCGGTCACACTGTGCACGCAGTGCACAGTTCCACTACAGTGGCACTGCGCATGCGCCGGACCACGGGCTCACTGGGCGGCATCCTGGAAGTATGAAATGCTGCATTGGGGGACGGCATAAATCGGCAGGAGGGACATAACTGACACCAGAGAGCCCGCCCCCATGGACGATTTAGAAAATTTGCATCCCAAAAGGTACAACTTTATAAAAGTATTATAGGGGGAAATATTTAGGTTTAAAGCAAAATTTCTGATGACAGGTTCCCGTTAACTTGTCGGGAGGGAGGTTTTTTTTTTTTTTATGAGGTTGCGGGGCAGACAGCTCACTAGGGTGCTGCCCTTGTCAGGGCGGAAGCTTATGCATGGGGCACCACAGGGGTTTTCTTACATGACAACCTGATGATGTACCCTGGTGTTTCCAGCCCGTTTTTCCTCTTATATGATTGGTGTTTATCCTTGCCTGTGGAGAAAGATCGGGTGAGATTATTCCATTTTTGTCACCTTCTATGTATTTTGCATTTGCACTTTATTATTCTTTTAATTGATAACAGTAAAAGTTAAGTTTTAGTCCCTGCTATTGTAATTAAACATTGGCTGCAGGACATAGGTATAGTTGATAGAATGATGGCTGCTGAGTTGCTACATACATATAAGGGAACTTTTCCTTAAAGGGGTATTCCCAACTCCAAGATCCTATCCTAATATGTAGTAGCTGTAATATTAGCAAATACCTGCAATTATAAATGTACAGTCATGGCCAAAAGTTTTGAGAATGACACCAAAATTCTATTTTCACATGATCTGTTGTCCTCTGGTTTTTAATTGTGTTTGTCTGATGTTTACATCACATACAGAAATATAATTGCAATCATATTATGAGACCAAAAGGTTCTATTGACAGAATGAGTTAATGCAGCCAGTCAATATTTGCAGTGTTGACCCTTCTTCAGGACCTCTGCAATTCTCCCTGGCATGCTCTCAATCAACTTCTGCATCAAATCCTGACTGATAGTTGTCCATTCTTGCATAAGCAATGCTTGCATTTTGCCAGAATTTGTTGGTTTTTGTTTGTCCACCCGTCTCTTGATGATTGCCCACAAGTTCTCAATGGGATTAAGATCTGGGGAGTTTCCAGGCCATGGACCCAAAATCTCTCTGTTTTGTTCCATGGGCCATTTAGTGATCACCTTTGCTTTATGGCAAGGTGCTCCATCATGCTGGAAAAGGCATTGTTGGGCCCCAAACTGCTCTTGGACAGTTGGGAGAAGTTGCTCTTGGAGGACATTCTGGTACCATTCTTTATTCATGGCTGTGTTTTTAGGCAAGACTGTGAGTGGTGCGATTCCCTTGGCTGAGAAGCAACCCCACACATGAATGGTTTCAGGATGCTTAACAGTTGGCATGAGACAAGACTGGTGGTAGCGCGCACCTCTTCTTCTCCTAATAAGCTGTTTTCCAGATGTCCCAAACAATCGAAAAGGGGATTTATCTGAGAAAATGACTTGACCCCTGTCCTCAGCAGTCCTATCCCTGTACCTTTTGCAGAATATCAGTCGGTCCCTGATGTTTTTTCTGGAGAGAAGTGGCTTTTTTGCTGCCCTCCTTGAAACCAGGCCTTGCTCAAACAGTCTCCGCCTCACAGTGCGTGCAGAAGCACTCACACCAGCCTGCTGCCATTGCTGAGCTAGCTCGGCACTGCTGGTAGTCCCATCCCGCAGCTGAAACAGTTAAGATACGGTCCTAGCGTTTGCTGGTCCTTCTTGGGCGCCCAGGAGCCTTTTTGGCCACAATGGAAGCGCTCTCCTTGAAGTTCTTGATGATGCGATAGATTGTTGACTGAGGTGCAATCTTTGTAGCTGCGATACTCTTACCTGTTAGGCCATTTTTGTGCATAACAATGATGGCTGCACGTGTTTCTTTAGCGATAACCATGGTTAACTGAAGAGAAACAATGATACCAAGCACCAGCCTCCTTTTAAAGTGTCCAGTGGTGTCATTCTTACTTAATCATGAGTGATTCCATTAACACAGGTGTGGGTGTTGATGAGGACAAGGCTGGCGATCAATCACTAAAACAATGTTAGCTGCTCCTTTTAAGGCAGGAATGCAATGATGTTGAAATGTGTTTTGGGGGTTAAAGTTCATTTTCTTAGCCAATATTGACTTTGCAAGTAATTGCTGTTAAGCTGATCACTCTTTATAACATTCTGAAGTATATGCAAATTGCCATTAGAAGAACTTAAGCAGTAGACTTTGTAAAAATTAATATTTTTAGCATTCTCAAAACTTTTGGCCATGACTGTAGTATAATTTTCCTGATTCACTATGTTGCTTACCTCACGGGCAGGCACGACCTTAGGTATCCATGGTTACAAACACAATCACGGTTCATTGTTTGTGGTTGTAACCATGGAGATCTAAGGTCGTGTCTGCACATGAGGTAAGAGAAGGTGAAATCAGGAGAACTATACTACATTTCTAAGTAGTGATATTTGCTATTATACCTACTATACTGTATATTGATTGGGATAGGATCTTAGAGATGGGAATATCCCTTTTAAATATCTAATCCTATCCTGTGTGACTGACAGTTTCTTTACAACCAGAGCATCTTGTTACCCAACATCTACTAATATTTATGTGTTCTATATAAAAATAATGTATAATGTACATTACAAATGAGGTAAGAGCACAGACACCATTGTACAGGGGGGGAGGGGGGGGAGGTGAGAGCGCAGACACCATTGTATAGGGGGAGAGGTAACAGCACACACACCATTGTACAGTGGGGAGAGCACACACAGTATTATACTGCAGGAGAGGCAAGAGCGCAGACAGTTGCACCGGAGGGGGGGGGGGGAGGTAAGAGCGCAGACACCATTGTACAGGGGGTGAGAGGTAAGAGCGCAGACACAGTTGTACAGGGGAAAGGTGGAAGTGCACAGTGTTGTACAGGGGAGAGGAGGCAGAAGAGCACAGATACTAATGTACAGAGGTAGCCGTAAGAGTGCAGAGATTATACTGCTGGGGATGAGCACAGACTATTGAACGGGGTGAAGGGGGGGGGGGGAAGAGAGAGGGGGAAGAACACAAACAAGGAGGGAGCATTCTGCCCATTTATTTAACATGACGCCTACAATACAGGCAGCGATTGAGCAGTTATGGAATTGGACTGTGTCAGTGTTCAGATCTATAAAGCAAAATATTCTTAAGTGTAGAAGGAGACACTTCCAAAGAGAACATCTGGGTCACATGGAAGGAAGTCTGAAGGAATTCGGAGGAGAGGTTTTTCCTAATTAAATTTTAATGCAATTTCACCTTCTGTCCAGTAGAGGTCACTGTTTCCATTAGTCTATATGCAGAGATTTAGTGTGGATTCCTATTGTAAACAGTGACATCTGCTGGTGGGATGTGGGAACAGCAACTAGTGAAAACTGCATTTACTTATTTCCTTTTGTAGATATTTCTAAAACAGAGTTGCAGCAACACCAGAAAGGTGTCGAGGAGCGTCTGCCACTTCCATTGTTATCACCTCTTTAATGGGAAGCCCTGGGGCGATGACTGTTCTTCTCAGCTCACATGGCACAGGAAGGTAAAACCGCAGGGCATGGTCACCACGCCTCAGTTCCACCCGCAGTCATTACCTTATGTTCTGGCTCCCAGCACGTGAGGAGGCGGCTGTGCCAAGCTGCACTGCAGAAAGCCGGCGCCCTGTTTACAAGCAAAGTAACCTCCGGAGTCTGAGATGCAGGATAGTCCCATAATCCGCCATACGATGGTCCGGACTTGGCACAGGATGGAGACGTTCTGTATGTTATCAATAGAAACCTTTTTTGTAAGGCCTCTACTTGCTGCGAGCGAGTAATAACATTGTGCCTCACGTCCCGCAGCTGCACACCTACAACCACTGACAGTTTGGTACAATGTGTCAGCGCAGGAAAGAAAAAAAAAAAACAAAACTATTGCCCTCAGTATAAATAAGACACGTGACTGCGCATAAATTTACATACAAAACTTAGTTTAATGTTACAAAATAATAAAATAAAAAAAATTAAAACAAAAATGAAAACAGCTCGATCTTTGTCCAAGTGGAGAAATCGCTGGAATTCTTCCCCCAAAACACTCTGTGCTGCTGTGAATTCCGGCTGCTCCCATCTCTCCATGATCCCCTCCTCTCAGGACCATTGCACTCCTCTCCTGAAATACTCTGTGCTGCTGTGGCCATCCTAAAATCAATTTTGCAAAGCTTCGGCATCCAGGAGAAGGCGATATTAAATCGGGCTGTAAATCTGCATAGACCGTCTTAGTGCATAGAGGTACTCGCCCCCCACCGAATAATAAATACATGTGCAATCACGCCAGCTGCATTTTCATGACATGTCAATGAATAGGTGCAGGGGATAATATTCAGTCACACTGGGGTTGGCACTGTGCCGTCACGTCGTGCCATGACCCGTCTCAGGACACAGTAGTAATCAGATTCCTTTTCACAGGCTCAGAAATAAGAATTATTTTTGCTTTTTTTGGTCAAATTTGTGCACAAAAATTATTCCTGAGGGGCATACATCATAGGCAATATTAAAGTAAGTATCTCATGTCCTATCTAGGTGTCCCAAGTCCATTAAGTGCCCACTTTCACCCGACTGCTCCAGAATTCATGCGGAAATATTGTGCATGCGCCATAGACGCATGCGCTGTAATCTCCTGGCTTTTGTCAATGTCACTTTATAGATGGCTGTCGAAAAGAACGTGAACCAAGCTCAGTACCTTGCCGATGATGTCAAGGGACAGGGAGCACGACGTACATTTAAGATGGCGCATGCGCATTATTGCCCGAAAAGCAAAAGGATGTAGGCCAAGAACAGTACCTTGCCAATGACATCAAAGTAGAGTGTACTGTATAAAGTCAAGAGGGTGCAGGCATTGCGCTAAATTCAAGATGGCGCAGGCGGTTCGCACATTCAGGAGGGCACCCACATTCAGGTCATACGCGGTGCGCAAATTCAGCAAAGGGCATGTGGCTGGCAAATCCATAAGGGCGCACAATTTCAGGAGGGTGCACAAATTTAGAAGGGCGCACGCGGCATGCAAATTCAGCAGGGGACACACGGCAGGCAAATTCATGAGGATGCACAAATTCAGGCCGTACGCGGCGTGCAAGTCCAGGAAGGGGCACGCAGCGAGCAAATTTATGAGGGCGCACACAAAGTGGTCTCTCAGCTGTGCTCAATTAAGAGTTTTGCGCACATGCAAAACCCAAAATCCCACAGCACATGCACAAGAGCTTGGCCCTGAAGAAACAGAATTCTGGAGCAGTCAAATCAGGGTCAAGATGGCAACGCACCGAAAGAAACCCAAACACTTGCCAGGTTTGTGACTGCCCACTGCCATAGAGGATCAGAGAGTCTAACGTTTTGAACATGCACCTTTCACATTGGGGGGAGATGTAGGAGACCCCCATTTTTGTAATATTCCTATAGAAAGGAGGGTGGTGTGTCCCACATTTTGAGAACGTTCTGGACCCCCACATGAGGGTGTTGAAATATTGCTATTTGTCTAACATACGCCTTTTCCTCCGTCTTTGGATCCAGGTCTCCATCTTGATGGAGCACGTTCCTCGAAAATTAAAATAAGAAACAAAAACACAACACATCCGACTCCCCCTCCATCCTGAAGCGTGGTAGTAATGGTGGCGGGGGTCATTCGTCAGACCCAAGACCAGGTGGTTTGGATCACATTGGCGAAGAGCGTTTTGTAGATCCCCGTGGGGCCTAAGTATTCTCGCCATCAGGTCTAGGAGCAGGAAGTAGGGGGAGGGAATGAGAATGGAGCTTGGAAGCGTCCAGACTTTGCGTGCCGGCATGCTGGGCAAGGGCCGGAGCACTTTGGCAGCGGAGGGCTAGCTCTGTCGGGTTCTCTTGGATATCGGTAAAAGGAGAGATGGATTTTTCTACCTCAGCTACCGGGATTGGATGAACTGGTGACGATGGCTGACTGTTCTGGACGAAGAAGATGACTCCACAACTAGGAGCGTTGGGTCCGAACAAGTCCTGGCCCAGGGCCCGGTTTAGATGATGCAAGTCGACCTGGCTGAGCGGAGGATTACAGATGGGAGCGGTGTGCATCCACGTCATGTTCATATTGGGCCACTGAGCCAACACCTGAGCCCTTTCCCTACAACAGGCGCAGTCGGGGTGCAGCGGGGCCTGGGCAGGATGGTCAGGGGGACTAGTCACAGACGCTCTGCCGGACCTCAGGACACTGCTCCTCTTCTCTGTAGAGGTGACGTCTGGTGGCTGCAGAAGGGAGACGGAAACCATTAATGACCGCGATCAGGGAAGAGGAGCAGAAGGTGGTAAGAACGTTCATTACCTTGGCCATTTTGTATCGGGGTTCTTCCATATCATAGTCCGAAGACGACGATGAAAAGGAGGATTGGGAGCTGGTAACATCGGGAAACCAAACCTTCAACATCATCTCCACCTGCAGAAGAGTGCCCAGGTACCGCTCACTGGATGGAAACAACATGGAAGAGGCCAGTCAGGAAGGGCTATGTGAAGAGTTAGGGATGGGAACATGAAAGGGAGCAGGAGGGATGTCTAAAGTGTAGAGGTGAGGAGGATATAATGAGGAGTAGGTGGGATTTATATAGTGTAGAGGGGAGGAGTGGGTGAGCTGTATATAGTGTAGGGGTCAGGAGGAGGTAGGATGTACCATATATAGTGTAGAGGGGGGAGGAGCAGCTGGGGGTATATATTATGTAAGGGTGAGGAGTAGGTGGGATGTATACAGTAGTGGTGGGATATATATAGCGAAGAGGTGAGGAGGAAGTGGAATGCATATAGTAGAGGTGGGAGTATATAGCATAGGGGTGAGGAGGGGGGGGATGTATATAGCATAGGGGGTGAGGGAAAGTGTGATGTATACGGTGTAGAGGGGAGGTGGGATGTATACAGTGTAAAGGGGAGGAGGAGGTGGGATGTATATATAGTGTAGGGGTGAAGGGTAGGTGGGATGTATACAGAGTGGAGGGGATGTATACAGTGTAGAGGGGAGGAGGAGGGGGATGTATACAGTGTAGAGGGAAGGAGGAGGTGGGATTTATACAGTGTAGAGGGAAGGAGGAGGTGGGATGTATACAGTGTAGAGGGGAGGAGGAGGTGGGATGTATACAGTGTAGAGGGGAGGAGGAGGTGGGATGTATATAGTGTAGGGGTGAAGGGTAGGTGGGATGTATACAGAGTGGAGGGGAGGAGGAGGGGGGGGGATGTATACAGTGTAGAGGGGAGGAGGAGGGGGGGGGATGTATACAGTGTAGAGGGGAGGAGGAGGTGGGGATGTATACAGTGTAGAGGGGAGGAGGAGGGGGGATGTATACAGTGTAGAGGGGAGGAGGAGGTGGGATGTATACAGTGTAGAGGGGAGGAGGAGGTGGGATGTATACAGTGTAGAGGGGAGGAGGAGGTGGGATGTATACAGTGTAGAGGGGAGGAGGAGGTGGGATGTATACAGTGTAGAGGGGAGGAGGAGGTGGGATGTATATAGTGTAGGGGTGAAGGGTAGGTGGGATGTATACAGAGTGGAGGGGAGGAGGAGGGGGGGGATGTATACAGTGTAGAGGGGAGGAGGAGGTGGGGATGTATACAGTGTAGAGGGGAGGAGAAGGGGGGGGGGATGTATACAGTGTAGAGGGGAGGAGGAGGTGGGATGTATACAGTGTAGAGGGGAGGAGGAGGTGGGATGTATACAGTGTAGAGGGGAGGAGGAGGTGGGATGTATACAGTGTAGAGGGAAGGAGGAGGTGGGATGTATACAGTGTAGAGGGGAGGAGGTGGGATGTATATAGTGTAGGGGTGAAGGGTAGGTGGGATGTATACAGAGTGGAGGGGAGGAGGAGGGGGGGGGGATGTATACAGAGTGGAGGGGAGGAGGAGGGGGGGGGGGATGTATACAGTGTAGAGGGGAGGAGGAGGGGGATGTATACAGTTAGAGGGGAGGAGGAGGTGGGATGTATACAGTGTAGAGGGGAGGAGAAGGGTGGGATGTATACAGTGTAGAGGGGAGGAGAAGGGGGGGATGTATACAGTGTAGAGGGGAGGAGAAGGGGGGGGGTGTATACAGTGTAGAGGGGAGGAGAAGGGGGGGGATGTATACAGTGTAGAGGGGAGGAGGAGGGGGGATGTATACAGTGTAGAGGGGAGGAGGAGGTGGGATGTATACAGTGTAGAGGGGAGGAGGAGGTGGGATGTATACAGTGTAGAGGGGAGGAGGAGGTGGGATGTATACAGTGTAGAGGGGAGGAGGAGGTGGGATGTATACAGTGTAGAGGGGAGGAGGAGGTGGGATGTATACAGTGTAGAGGGGAGGAGGAGGTGGGATGTATACAGTGTAGAGGGGAGGAGGAGGTGGTATGTATACAGTGTAGAGGGGAGGAGGAGGTGGGATGTATACAGTGTAGAGGGGAGGAGGAGGTGGGATGTATACAGTGTAGAGATGACATCCGCTAACTTAACACTGATGAGACATGACTACTACTCACCCCATCTCCGGTTTCTGGAGAACGCCCACGATCCTCTGTATCCGATCCATGGCGACGCTCTGCTGGAAACTGCTTAATCCTGTGGAAAGAAAGCAGAGCGGATTTATGAGCAGATCCGACACCGGGGCCACAGAAGACGACAGCTCAATCCTCTGCCATCACCGCGCCACGCCCCATTAGCGCCGAGGCGGCACAACTGAGCGCCCGGAGGGTACTGGCACAGGGGACACTGCGTTAAACTCCCGGTATGCCCAGGCTGACTGTCCTGGGGGAATTAAAGAGAACATCAAAGAGACAGACGGGCCCCCGTGTCGTGCACAACCCTGGAGCCCCAGTTTGCCCAGAGTGCTCCTTTCATATTACATTGATAGACGCAGGTTGTCTCCGCCATCGCCCGGCTCCTCCTGGGAGACATCACTCAGAACACTGTGACCTTCATCCACCTCCAACTCAGTCAAGATAAGACGTGAGCGAGAAATGGGTCAAGTATTGAAGCCGAGGCTCGAGGGAGGCAGTAATGTCCTCAACACAGGGGACCCCAGTAATCTACCTCACCAGGGGGCTGTAATCATGACACTGCCACCACTATCTGTCCTCACTTTTCCCTACCCCCATGAGATCAGCACACACCTCTCCTGAAGCGCTCTGTGCTGCTGTGGCCTCATTCCCCTATCAGGCCTTTATGTAACTCTGCACGTTCCTTCCTTGGGCGATCCCTCACTCCTGCCTCTCAGTTTTCTTTGATGTGACCTGGGCTGAGTCATCGCAGACAACCCCCGGAGCAGCGCTCCGATCGATGAGAGGTTCAATCAGGTAAATCACTGCACGGCGGGGCGTCCCCGGGGCAAAGAATCCCAGACGAGAAACGCGACCTAGTGATATTTCTACAACGGTGTCATAAGAAGCCCAGAAAGGAGTGAAATGGGAATATTTCAAAGGAAAGTGCACCCAGTGTATATTTCTCAAGGGATGTCACTAGCATGCAGGCATAAATACGGCCACACACCGCGTCCAGCAGCGTCATGTGCAGAATATGACTATTAATATATATTAATATATTATTATTATAATATAATATAATTATAAATCTCCTGCCTATTATGTAATCTACTTACAGGCAAAGTACAGGAGTTATCAGCCAAAAACAGCCCCACACGCCACCTCACTAATCCTGCAACTCAGCGCCTGTGCGGGAGGGGGGGGGTGTACATACTTACAGGGAAACTACTCATCAGTACAAGCATAAATGGCACAGTAAAGCTCCTATATGACATACTAGGGGTATACAAGTACCACCTCTATGTACAAGAATATAACTACTATAATACTGCCCCTATGTACAAGAATATAACTACTATAATACTGCTCCTATGTACAACAATATAACTACTATAATACTGCTCCTATGTACAAGAATATAACTACTATAATACTGCCCCTATGTACAAGAATATAACTACTATAATACTGCCCCCTATGTACAAGAATATTACTACTATAATACTGCCCCCTATGTACAAGAATACTACTACTATAATACTGCTCCCTATGTACAAGAATATAACTACTATAATGCTGCTCCCTATGTACAAGAATATACCTACTATAATACTGCCCCCTATGTACATGAATATAGCTACTATAATACTGCTCCTATGTACAAGAATATAACTACTATAATACTGCCCCTATGTACTAGAATATAACTACTATAATACTGCACCCTATGTACAAGAATATAACTACTATAATACTGCCCCTATGTACAAGAATATATCTAATAATAATAATAATAATTAATAATAATAATACTGCTCCTATGTACAAGAATATAACTACTAGAATACTGCCCCTGTGTACAAGAATATAACTACTATAATACTGCCCCTATGTACAAGAATATAACTACTATAATACTGCTCCCTATGTACAAGAATATAACTACTATAATACTGCTCCCTATGTACAAGAATATAACTACTATAATACTGCCCCCTATGTACAAGAATATAACTACTATAATACTGCCCCTATGTACAAGAATATAACTACTATAATACTGCTCCCTATGTACGAGAATATGTACGAGAATATAACTACTATAATACTACCCCTATGTACAAGAATATAACTACTATAATACTGCCCCTATATAATATAATACTGCTCCTATGTACAAGAATATTACTACTATAATATTGCATCCTATGTACAAGAATATAACTACTATAATACTGCCCCTATGTACAAGAATATAACTACTATAATACTGCCCCTATATAATATAATACTGCTCCTATGTACAAGAATATAACTACTATAATATTGCATCCTATGTACAAGAATATAACTACTATAATACTGCTCCTATGTACAAGAATATAACTACTATAATACTGCCCCTTTGTAAAAGAATATAACTACTATAATACTGCTCCCTATGTACAAGAATATAACTAATATAATACTGTCCCTATGAACAAGAATATAACTACTATAATACTGCCCCCTATGTACAAGAATATAACTAATATAATATTGCTCCTATGTACAAGAATATTACTACTATAATATTGCATCCTATGTACAAGATTATAACTACTATAATACTGCATTACAGATTTTAGGATTACTCACCTCTTTCATATCTCCCTCGCTTCAGTCCATTAAGAAGATTCGTCAGCGGCTTTATAAAACCTTGAAGTTCACGGCACTGAAAAAGAAACGAGAAAAAAAAATAAATAAAAAATAGTTTGTACCCCAAGTGTCAGTGTGTTATAGATTTGTATACACCAGGTGGCGGCATTATTACTGGTGTCCATCTTAGCGGGAATTCTGTCTGAGACAGGACAAAACGTGGGCATTACCTTCTGGGCGAAGATCCGGTCTCCTTCGGTCACTTGTAAACTGGACTCCTTGTCCCTCCACCAGCTTGAGGTCAGTTCTGTCTCCGGTTTTCGTTGCCTCTTGAGTCCTTGAGGGGCTTCCAACTTTTCCTCCTCTTTTAAGACTAGGCGTTTCCGTTGCTTGTCCGGTTTCTGCAGGGCTGACTCCTCGTTGATGAGGCTGCTTTGATCGTTACAAGAACTTCTCCTCCCTTCCACTTCTCCCGGGTACAGGAGGTGCTGCCCTGAACGTCGGAGCCAGAAGGACCTTCTGGCTTGATACTCGCTCTCCAGGCGGATTAGGACCGGGTGGTCTGCGCTCGTCAGGCGGGAGTTTGGGATCATGTGTGAAGTTTCAAAATCCTCTTCCGTTTTGTTGCTGCTTTCCTCCATGGAGTCTGTGAGGAACACGTCGAAGTCCACATACTTGTGCCCGTCCGGGTCGGTGGTAGTGGAATTACTAGCAGAGCACAAGGAGTCGCAGGACGACAAGAAGTCGGAGGATGCTGTGTCTTCCATCGAGGAATCAGAGGTCTGAGGGCAAAAGGAGAAGACTCTCAGGTCTCAACAGAGGTGAAGGGGAAATGAATGACAGATTTTACCCCGACCAACCATACACATACACGCTCGGTTCAGCTGACTACTCTCTCAGACCATCTGCTCAACACATGTACATTCAGTGCCGCCGGCTGCTCTAAGACCGTACTCCAAACACATGCACACTCAATATACTGCTGCCTCAGACTGTCTTCTATACGTAGTCTACTCAACTGGCCACTCTCTCAGACCACCTTCCATATACGATACATGGAATGTATCTTCCATACGCGTGCACGCTCCATACGCCGCTCCCTCAGACCATCTTCCATACGCGTGCACGCTCCATACCCCGCTCCCTCACACCATCTTCCATACGCGTGCACGCTCCATACGCCGCTCCCTCAGACCATCTTCCATACGCCGCTCCCTCAGACCATCTTCCATACGCTCCATACCCCGCTCCCTCACACCATCTTCCATACGCGTGCACGCTCCATACGCCGCTCCCTCACACCATCTTCCATACGCGTGCACGCTCCATACGCCGCTCCCTCAGACCATCTTCCATACGCGTGCACGCTCCATACCCCGCTCCCTCACACCATCTTCCATACGCGTGCACGCTCCATACGCCGCTCCCTCAGACCATCTTCCATACGCCGCTCCCTCAGACCATCTTCCATACGCTCCATACCCCGCTCCCTCACACCATCTTCCATATGCGTGCACGCTCCATACCCCGCTCCCTCACACCATCTTCCATACGCGTGCACGCTCCATACGCCGCTCCCTCAGACCATCTTCCATACGCGTGCACGCTCCATACCCTGCTCCCTCAGACCATCTTCCATACGCGTGCACGCTCCATACCCTGCTCCCTCACACCATCTTCCATACGCGTGCACGCTCCATACCCCGCTCCCTCACACCATCTTCCATACGCGTGCACGCTCCATACGCCGCTCCCTCACACCATCTTCCATAAGCCGCTCCCTCGGACCATCTTCCATATGCGTGCACACTCCATACGCCGCTCCCTCGGACCATCTTCCATATGCGTGCACGCTCCATACGCCGCTCCCTCGGACCATCTTCCATACGCGTGCACGCTCCATACGCCGCTCCCTCAGACCATCTTCCATACGCATGCACGCTCCATATGCCGCTCCCTCAGACCATCTTCCATACGCGTGCACGCTCCATACGCCGCTCCCTCAGACCATCTTCCATCAGCCGCTCCCTCGGACCATCTTCCATATGCGTGCACGCTCCATACGCCGCTCCCTCTGACCATCTTCCATACGCCGCTCCCTCAGACCATCTTCCATACGCGTGCACGCTCCATACGCCGCTCCCTCAGACCATCTTCCATATGCGTGCACGCTCCATACGCCGCTCCCTCACACCATCTTCCATAAGCCGCTCCCTCGGACCATCTTCCATATGCGTGCACGCTCCATACGCCGCTCCCTCGGACCATCTTCCATACGCGTGCACGCTCCATACGCCGCTCCCTCACACCATCTTCCATACGCGTGCACGCTCCATACGCCGCCCCCTCACACCATCTTCCATACCCACTCTATTCAGTCATCAGATCTCGATCATAAATTATACCGCAAGCTCTCCCCCTAAGACAGGGAGGGACATGACCGATACACACGTGTTTTTGAACTAATCGTATGGGGTGCCGGAATCTGTCCCCAGCCATTTGACATTAAGCTATCTCAACAGGCAGAAAGACAATATAGAGTTGCCCTTTAAGGCTCTCCGCCTTATGTTCTACAGCTCAGATCAGTTTATGTAATCTTCAATTCCCTCGTCATTAGTCCCGTTGAAAAAAAAAAAATAAAAAAAAAAAATTGTTGACTCATTTCGCAACTTGTGAAGCAAAGGGCATGGCTCGCCGCTGGGACATGTGTGACTCCAGCTGCCAAGGCGAGGCGATCCATCATGACACCGCATCCAAGCGATGTACGGCGCGTCGACACGTGTCGGCGTTATGCAACAGCGATCGCATTACAAGAGAGGAAAGTGAGAGGGGTGGAGGGTCCGTGACCAGATCCCGACAGGAGGGGGCGCTGTGGGAAGACGCATTACAGGCTGGAAATCCTACTCCAATCAGCTGACGGTGGAGCACGGGACACATGCAGAGATTGTGCCACCAGCCGGCCTCGGTCTGCACTGACATGTGCGCGGCGGCGAACAGGCAGATTAGCACACTGGCACATGCTGTGCCCTGAGCATGTCCCATCATCATAGCAACAACGTAGACAAGATCATAAAAGGGGACTCCACCTACAATACACAAGCTCAAAGCCTAAGCTCCTTACTCTGCACAGTCCCCCACATTATATAGTGTTGTACCGGGAACTGCAGAACCATAGGGGGCAGTCCTGAGCGCAGGACCCCGACATATCGAGGGCTAGGGAGCCATATGGACAGTAGCTGGTCTGAGTGGGCAGCCTCTTTAAAAGACGTCCCAACGAGAAAACAAAAAAAAAACAAAAAACACACAGCTTAGAAACGATTCTTTGTAATAGATCAGAAGTGGTGCATGTGTGCAAGGTTCGCATCCTCATTCATTGTGTACGAGGCGGTCCCAACTAGAAAATGGTGGTCTGTAAGGCCCATTGCATAGGAGTAATGGTCAGGTGGGGGCAACGCCGCGTACGTGAGCTCTATCCTTTGTCTATGGGACTGCTGTATATAACCGCTCCAGTATTTCTGACAGTCCCACAGCCAATAAATGGCCACGATTCCATTTTAAAGTGGCATTTCATAGCCCCCAATCTCGGGATCAGTAGGTGGCCCTGAAAGCAAGGAGTTGTTCTATTCTGTTGTGCCATGAAATGGCCAACCCCTTTAAGAAAGTTGCCAAAGGGGGAAAAATTATAAAATAATAATAATGATAATAATAAATATATATTTGGCTGCAGCAGTCCCCTCAAAGAAATGGCTAAAATAAATACCGTACTAGAATTTGGGATTGGATCTGATATAATCATTGATCGGGACGGAAGTTGCGCCTGTTGGAACACACATGCGTCCCATCACACGTTAGCCACCGGCAACCATATCTTCCAATGTCTGCCTCATAAAAGAGTCAGGACATTTGTTCATAATTAACCAGGTGTCAATAGAGCGGGAGCCTGATGATGTAACCCTCCATTGTGCTCTCATGGGCACACTTGGGAACTTAGAAGGGAACTCCACCAAGCCTCAAAGTGAGCATGGAGATCTGAGGTAGTCACCCACAGGCCGTTTACGCTGTTGCTAAGCAACTTCCTGTCAATTTTGTGCCCCTCTAGCTTTTCTAATCACTATTTAACTCTTTTAGCCAAATGGTATGTGGCGGAGTGATACTTTAAGAAACAGAAGATTACAGTATAGTGATTATTGCCCTCCAGGGAACATTCCACGATGTCAATCAAGTTTGTGACTGCGGTTTCTATTATTGCCGCACTGAGGCCTTGTGTTGGTCTCCAGTGCAGTGTTGCCCATAGCTACCAATCAGGTTGCTGCTTTGATTTGCAAACCTACCTCAGAAAAATGAGAGCTGGCTGTTGATTGGTAGCTAAGGGAAACCATATAAAATAGCTTCCTGATTCCAAAATCAAAGTCACACAAAGCGGTGTTTGGTACTGCGGAGCATGAAAGTGAAGAGGATAGGTCAGAGCTGCAATACCGCACACAACCAGCTGACAAGGGAGGTGCTCTTCGTGAAAGAAAGTTGCCCTTTAAGAGACTGTAGGAACAGTAGTAGTTGTGGCAAAATTAAAATGATTGGTTGCTATGGGGAACCAGGACAGCATCGGCGGTTTAGGCAAGTCTGCAGTGAAGGGGCTTTTTTCAGTTTTAACCGCTAACCACCCACGGCCAATTCCTGCTGAACAGTTTGCGGCACAATAAAGGGATCTGTTGCCACAACTTCCTAGTGGATACTACTAAGTATGAACAGGTCCTTAAAGGGGCTTTCTGGGATTGGAAAAAAAATACCACCAACAGCGAGGTACGGATTATATATTACATATATTCCCCTCAAACGCTGTTTCACTCTCCAGTGCTCCTCATGTCAGCAATGGGACCGCTGCAGCCAATCACAGACCTTGCAGATAAGGTGCAGCATAATGTCCACCCAGAACCAGTCAGCAAGGATATACGTATACGCACCATGCCCACCCGGAACCAGTCAGCAAGGATATACGTATACGCACCATGTCCACCCGGAACCAGTCAGCAAGGATATACGTATACGCACCATGCCCACCCGGAACCAGTCAGCAAGGATATACGTATACGCACCATGTCCACCCGGAACCAGTCAGCAAGGATATACGTATACGCACCATGCCCACCCGGAACCAGTCAGCAAGGATATACGTATACGCACCATGCCCACCCGGAACCAGTCAGCAAGGATATACGTATACGCACCATGTCCACCCGGAACCAGTCAGCAAGGATATACGTATACGCACCATGTCCACCCGGAACCAGTCAGCAAGGATATACGTATACGCACCATGCCCACCCGGAACCAGTCAGCAAGGATATACGTATACGCACCATGCCCACCCAGAACCAGTCAGCAAGGATATACGTATACGCACCATGCCCACCCGGAACCAGTCAGCAAGGATATACGTATACGCACCATGCCCACCCGGAACCAGTCAGCAAGGATATACGTATACACACCATGCCCACCCGGAACCAGTCAGCAAGGATATACGACTCTCCAGCACTCTTTAGGTCAGTCAGGGAAGCGCTGCAGCCAATCACAGGCCTCACAGATAACGTGAAGCACAATGTCCCCAGGGACCAGTCAGGAAGGATATACGTATACGCACAATGGCACCCCTGACCCCCAGAAGCAGTCAGTAAAGATATATGTATACGCACGATGCCCACCCGGAACCAGTCAGAAAGGATATACGACTCTGCAGCACCCCTTATGTCTATCAAGGGACTGCTGCAGCCAATCACAGGCCTCATAGATAATGTGCAGCACAATGTCACCCGGAACCGTCAGCAAGGATATACGCACCATGCCCCCCCAAAACCAGTCAGCAAAAATACACATATACGCATCATGCCATTTGTGGAACCAGTCAGCAAGAATATACGTATACGCACCATGCCCACCCGGAACCAGTCAGCAAGAATATACGTATACGCACCATGCCCACCCCAGAACCAGTCAGCAAGGATATACGTATACGCACCATGCCCACCCAGAACCAGTCAGCAAGGATATACGTATACGCACCATGCCCACCCAGAACCAGTCAGCAAGGATATACATATACGCACCATGCCCACCCAGAACCAGTCAGCAAGGATATACGTATACGCACCATGCCCACCCAGAACCAGTCAGCAAGGATATACGTATACGCACCATGCCCCCCCGGAACCAGTCAGCAAGAATATACTTATATATGCCCCCCCGGAACCAGTCAGCAAGAATATACTTATATATGCCCCCCCGGAACCAGTCAGCAAGAATATACTTATATACGCACCATACCCACCCCAGAACCAGTCAGCAAGAATATACTTATATATCCCCCCCCCCCCGGAACCAGTCAGCAAGAATATACTTATATATGCCCCCCCGGAACCAGTCAGCAAGGATACACTTATATACGCACCATGCCCCCCCTCCCCCCCCCCCGGAACCAGTCAGCAGGGATACACGTATATGACATGGCCAAGGTGGAAACATATTAAACGATCGCCGCAGCGTTTACGTATTGAAATCCCACAAGGTGACAAAACCAAAAATAGAATATTTATAAATTTATTAAAGGGAATTTTCAATAAACCCCCCCAATCATTCCATTTCCGGCACTCTACAGGGGCGGGGGTCGTCCCCGCCGCGCACTCACCTCCGCTGCGCCCCGTCCGCAGAGCTCGTCGTTCTGTCGGTCAGTGCTCGGGGTGCTGTCTCTGCTCCGCTCACTGACTGTCTCTTTACAAGACCACCTTCCAATAAAGAGCAATGAAATCGTCTGTTTGGCCCCTGAAGCCTCCCAACCGCAGTCTGCAGCCGTCTCTCACCGCGTCCCCGGACGTCTCTCCCTACAGAGAACACTTACATGCAAACACGTGCAACCCATCACGTGTAACCCCCTGTGCACCCGTGTCTGTTTTCCTATTGGTCAATCAAGAACCGTTCTCCTCAGACGGAACACTCTCATGTCAGCCATCGGATTGGCTACACTGAAAGTAGGCGGGTAAAAAAGGGGTGTCGGTACGTTGCGATTGGTCAGAAGGCAGTGGACGGTGCACCCGCCCCTTACATGTGGACTGGGGAAGCAGTAGTAGATGCAATGTGATGGGCGGGGAGAGAAGGGCGGACACCTGAAAGCTGATTGGAGGAATAGATGTAGTAGTGGGCGGGCACTAGCGGTGGTGAGGGTGTACGGCGTGCTCATTGATAGCCATGGTGTAGTGCGGGGGAGCTGTGACTGCTCCGTATAAGGGTGGGGATGTGAGGAGGGGGACTATGGGGGTGAATGATCAATAATCCCATTACTTTTCAGGTAAAATATATCTTTGTAGCGTGTTAGCCAGTAGAGATAAAAAAATTGTTTAAAAGACCAGTTCTTTTAAACAATTTTTTTTCAGGTTATGACATTATCTGGATTCTTAGTTTATCTCCAATACCAGTCTTACAACTACGTCCCCACTCTATAATCGTGGGGGGAGGGGTGGGTGCTGGTCTGGGGTCTTCACAAGGGGTCTGGCCTCGGATCTGCATATACAGTGGGGGTCTGTATATAAAGAGGTAGACCTAAAATCTATATAGAAAGATGGGGTGGGGGGGAAGGATTCTATTTTTACAGGGACGGGGGACTGAATATACAGTAAAGGTCTGGGGTCTGTATATACAGGGGAGGGGGCCTGTATATACAGTAGGGGTCTGGTCCCTGTACATACAACACTGGTGGTCTGGCCTGTATATACATGGAGCTGGTCTTGGATCTGAAAATACAGAGGGCTTGTGTCCCCGCGTCTGTATATTCTGGGGGCTGTATATACAGGGGGGCTGGTTTGGAGTGTGTATATACAGGGGGCTATAATCTGGGGGTTTGTATATACAGAGGGCTGGTCTGGGGGTCTGTATATACAGGGGTTTAGTCTGGGGTTTGTATATACAGGGGGCTGGTCTGGGGGCTGTATTTACAGGACGCTCTGGTCTGGGGACTGTATATACAGGGGGCTGGTCTTGGGGGTCTGTATATTCAGGGGCTGGGGTCTATGTACAGGGGGCTGGTCTGGGGTCTGTATATAGAAGGGGCTGGTTTGTGGTCTGTATATACAGGGGGCTCTCGTCTGGGGTCTGTATATACAGTGGACTGGTCTGGGGGTCTGTATATACAGGGGACTGGTTTGGGGTCTGTATATACATGGGGTCTGTATATAAAGGGAGGATTGTCACTGGGATCTGTATATACATGGGTTCTGGTCTGGGGGTCTATATATACAGGGAGCTGGTCTGGGATCTGTATATACAGAGGGCTTCGGTCTTGAGGTCTGTAGATACATGGGCTCTGGTCTGGGGTCTTTATATACAGGAGGCTCTGGTCTGGAGTCTGTATATACAGGGGGCTAATCTGGGGGTCTGTATATAGAGGGAGCTGGTTTGTGGTCTGTATATGCAGGGGCTGGTCTGGGGTATATGCAGGGGCCCTGGTCTGGGGTCTATATACAGGGGGGCTGGTTTGGGGTCTGTATATACAGGAGGCTCTGGTCTGGCGTCTGTAAAAACAGGGGCTCTGGTCTGGAGTCTATATACAGAGGGTTGGTCTGGGGGGTCTGTATATAGAGGGGGCTATTTTGTAGCCTGTATATACAGGGGGCTCTGGACTGTGGGTCTGTATATACAGGGGCTCTGGTAAGGGGTCAGTATATACAGGGGCTGGTCTGGGGGGGTCTGTATATAGAGGGGGCTGATTTGGGGTTTGTATATACAGGGGGATGGTCACTGGGGTCTGTATATACAGGGGGTCTGTATATACAGGGGGTCTGTATATACAGGAGGGATGGTCTCTGTGGTGTGTATATACAGGAGGGGCTGGTCTGGGGTCTGTATTTACAGGGTGCTGGTCTGAGGTCTGTATATACAGGGGCTGGTTTGGGGCTCTGTATATAGAGGGGTCTGGTTTGGGGCTCTGTATATAGAGGGGGCTGGTTTGGAGTTTGTATATACAGGGGGTCTGTAAATACAGGGGGATGGTCACTAGGGTCTGTATATACAGGGGGTCTGTATATACAAGGGGATGGTCACTGGGGTCTGTATATACAGGGGGCTGGTCTGGAGTCTGTATATACTGGGAGCTAGGTCTGTGTACTTTGGGCTCTACTCTGGGGTCTATATATACAGGGGGTCTGGGTCTGTATATACATGAGGCTCTGGTCTGGGCTCTGTATATACAGGGGCTCTGGTCTGGGGTCTATATACAGGGGGTCTGGGTCTGTATATACAGAGGGGCTGGATCTGTATATACAGTTGGGGTCTGCTCTGGTGATGATAGGATTAGCTACACGGCTCAGTATAAAGATTGGCTTGGATTCCGTCATGGCTGAGATACCCCGGCTAGCGGCTCTGTGGCGTCACCTCTGATAACAATGGCCGCCCTGTGATCCCCGTACACATGTGATGTTCCCGCTGATGTCGGTGCTGCGGCCGGAGAATATTTGGATGAGTCATTAGGAGCCACTGGAGCTCGCGCCCCTCGTGTAGCATCAGTGACTGATTCCTTCTACTGACAGGGAACCTGACAGCGCCCCCGTACAGGAGCAGCACCACTGTGGAGGGGGCTACTGAGAGGAAACATGAAGACCCTATACCGCCCCGGTAGAGTATTTCACTACGGGCATGGCTGAGCTTGAAATCTGCACCACGGGGCAATTTCTGCACAGATTCTGTACAGCAGGTCTATTGTTTGTGTCGATTCCAGAGCAGGTTTCATATTTTGTGACACTATCTGAGATAACTGTGCTGCATGGAAGTCAGGTCATGCCGTGGACCAGGAACACCACACAAGACCCGCCGTACACTGGGAACACCCCCACAAAACCCGCCGTACACCGGCACACCCCACAAGACCCGCCGTACACCAGGAACACTTCACAAGATTCGCCGGACACCAGAAACACCCCACAAAATCCGCCGTACACCGGGAACACCCCACAAGACGCACCAGACACCAGGAACACCCCACAAGACCCACCGGACACGAGGAACACCCCACAAGATCTGCCGTACACCGGGAACACCCCACAAGACACACCAGACACCAGGAACACCCCACAAGACCCACCGGACATGAGTAACACCCCACAAGACCCACCGGACATGAGGAACACCCCACAAGATCCGCCGTACACCGGAAACACCCCAGAAGACCCGCCGTATACTGGGAACACTTCACAAGACCTGCCGTTCACCAAAAACACCCTACAAGACCTGCCATATACCAGGAACACCACATAAGTCCTGCTGTAGACAGGAAAACCCCACAAGACCTGCCGTATACCAGGAATACCCTGCAAGAGCTGTCCTATACTGGGAATACCCCGCAAGACCAGCCGTACAACAAAAACACCCTGCAAGATCCGCCGTACACAAGAACACCCCACAAGACCTGCCGTATACCAAGAACACCCCACAAAACCTGCCCTATACTGGGAACACCCCACAAGGCCAGCCGTACACCAAAAACACCCCGCAGGACCTGCAACATACCGGGAACAACCCAAAAGACCTACCATACATCAAGAACACCCCACAGGACCTGCCCTATACTGGGAACACCCCACAAGACCTGCTGTACACTAAAAACACCCCGCAGGACCTGCTGTATACCGGGAACACCCCGCAATACCTGCCGTACAACAACACCCTGCAAGACCCGCCGTACACCAAGAACACCCCACAAGACCTGCCGTCCACCAAGAACACCACGCAGGACCTGCCATATACCGGGAACAACCCACAAGACCTACCGTACATCAAGAACACCCCACAAGACCTGCTGTGTACCAGGAACACCCCACAAGACCTGCTGTATACTGGGAACACCTCACAAGACCTACTGTATACTGGGAACACCCCACAAGACCTGCTGTACACCAAAAAGAGCCCACAAGACTTGCTGTATACCAGGAACACCCCACAAGAGCTGCCGTATACTGGGAACACCCCACAAGACCTACTGTATACCGGGAACACCCCACAAGACCTGCTGTACACCAAAAAGAGCCCACAAGACTTGCTGTATACCAGGAACACCCCACAAGAGCTGCCGTATACTGGGAACACCCCACAAGACCTACTGTATACCGGGAACACCCCACAAGACCTGCTGTACACCAAAAAGAGCCCACAAGACTTACTGTATACCAGGAACACCCCACAAGAGCTGCCGTATACCGGGAACACCCCATAAGACCTGCCGTATACTGGGAACACCTAACAACACGGGCTGTATATTGGGAACACCCCATCAAGACCTGCTGTATACCAAAAAGAGCCCACAAGACTGGCCATATACTAGGAACACTCCACAAGAGCTGCCGTATACCGGGAACACCCTGACAATCAATGTTGTCCCATGACTGGTTTTAATGTTTAGGCTGATACATTTATATAACCGCCATCCGATTATCCAGAATCTCTTGTAATCCGGCACGTAGTGCGGACAATTTACAGTAGCAATGTGTGCATGTAACAGAAATCCTCAGCTACGCTGCGGAATGACATAGGGGGAAATAATCCCTCAGGCAAACACATGTCCAAACACAGGAGGAACAGATGAATGAGAAGGAGCGGCCGCCTCCTTCCGACTGCCGCTGCCAATCGCACCCACGGCTGCGGCACCGCTCCCTGCCCACCATGGCAGACCCCTGGCCAATGGGGGGGCTGCATGCAGATCCCTGAGCGGTGCGCAGTGCTGGTTATATAATAGTGTGTGTATAATGTCCCATGGCTCGTACACACAGTTCGCCGCTTGCTCGGATGTGCTGATGTGATCGCAGATAGCTCAGTACCATGATACACATGATACACAATAGTACCGTTATATAACCGGGAGGAAACCTAAACAAGGAGGATCCCTGTCCAGTCATACCATTAGATAATGAAGAGGAGGCAGAATCCACCAGCACGTATCTGCCCTGTCGGGGTCCTGGGACTACATATGTGTCACAAATATTCTCCATGCTTTTTAATCTATATCAATATGTACAGTTAGGTCCAGAAATATTTGGCCAGTGACACAATTTTGGCGAGTTGGGCTCTGCATGCCACCACATTGGATTTGAAATGAAACCTCTACAACAGAATTCAAGTGCAGATTGTAACGTTTAATTTGAAGGTTTGAACAAAAATATCTGATAGAAATTGTAGGAATTGTCACATTTCTTTACAAACACTCCACATTTTAGGAGGTCAAAAGTAATTGGACAAATAAACCAAACCCAAACAAAATATTTTTATTTTCAATATTTTGTTGCGAATCCTTTGGAGGCAATCACTGCCTTAAGTCTGGAACCCATGGATATCACCAAACGCTGGGTTTCCTCCTTCTTAATGCTTTGCCAGGCCTTTACAGCCGCAGCCTTCAGGTCTTGCTTGTTTGTGGGTTTTTCCGTCTTAAGTCTGGATTTGAGCAAGTGAAATGCATGCTCAATTGGGTTAAGATCTGGTGATTGACTTGACCATTGCAGAATGTTCCACTTTTTTGCACTCATGAACTCCTGGGTAGCTTTGGCTTATGCTTGGGGTCATTGTCCATCTGTACTATGAAGCGCCGTCCGATCACCTTTGCGGCATTTGGCTGAATCTGGGCTGAAAGTATATCCCGGTACACTTCAGAATTCATCCGGCTATTCTTGTCTGCTGTTATGTCATCAATAAACACAAGTGACCCAGTGCCATTGAAAGCCATGCATGCCCATGCCATCACGTTGCCTCCACCATGTTTTACAGAGGATGTGGTGTGCCTTGGATCATGTGCCGTTCCCTTTCTTCTCCAAACTTTTTTCTTCCCATCATTCTGGTACAGGTTGATCTTTGTCTCATCTGTCCATAGAATACTTTTCCAGAACTGAGCTGGCTTCATGAGGTGTTTTTCAGCAAATTTAACTCTGGCCTGTCTATTTTTGGAATTGAATGGTTTGCATCTAGATGTGAACCCTTTGTATTTACTTTCATGGAGTCTTCTCTTTACTGTTGACTTAGAGACAGATACACCTACTTCACTGAGAGTGTTCTGGACTTCAGTTGATGTTGTGAACGGGTTCTTCTTCACCAAAGAAAGTATGCGGCGATCATCCACCACTGTTGTCATCCGTGGACGCCCAGGCCTTTTTGAGTTCCCAAGCTCACCAGTCAATTCCTTTTTTCTCAGAATGTACCCGACTGTTGATTTTGTTACTCCAAGCATGTCTGCTATCTCTCTGATGGATTTTTTCTTTTTTTTTCAGCCTCAGGATGTTCTGCTTCACCTCAATTGAGAGTTCCTTAGACCGCATGTTGTCTGGTCACAGCAACAGCTTCCAAATGCAAAACCACACACCTGTAATCAACCCCAGACCTTTTAACTACTTCATTGATTACAGGTTAACGAGGGAGACGCCTTCAGAGTTAATTGCAGCCCTTAGAGTCCCTTGTCCAATTACTTTTGGTCCCTTGAAAAAGAGGAGGCTATGCATTACAGAGCTATGATTCCTAAACCCTTTCTCCGATTTGGATGTGAAAACTCTCATATTGCAGCTGGGAGTGTGCACTTTCAGCCCATATTATATATATAATTGTATTTCTGAACATGTTTTTGTAAACAGCTAAAATAACAAAACTTGTGTCACTGTCCAAATATTTCTGGACCTAACTGTATATACACTACAGTTCAAAAGTTTGGGGTCTCCCAGACAATTTTGTCTTTTCCATGAAAAATCCTACTTTATTTATCAAATGAGTTGCATAATGAATAGAAAATATCGTCCAGACATTGACGAGGTTAGAAATAAGGATTTTTACTTGAAATAATAATTTTCTCCTCACACTTTGCTTTCGGCACAGAATGCTCCTTTGCAGCAATTCCAGCTTTGCAGACCTTTGGCATTCTAGCAGTTAATCTGCGGCGGCAATCTGGAGATATTTCCCCCCATGCTCCCCCCCCCCTCCCACAAGTTGGATTGGCTTGATGGGCCCTTTTTGCGTACCATACGGTCAAGCTGCTCCCACAACAGCTCTATAGGGTTGAGATCTGGTGACTGGGCTGCCCCTCCATTACAGATAGAATACCAGCTGCTGGCTTCTTCCCTAAATAGTTCATGCATAATTTGGAGGTGTGCTTTGGGTCATTGTCTTGAAGGATGAAATTGGCTTCAATCAAGCGCTGTCCACAGGGGTTGCAAAATGGAGTGATGGCCTTCCTTATTCAAAATCCCTTTTACCTTGTACAAATCTCCCACTTTAACAGCACCAAAGCAAACCCAGACCATCACATTACCTCCACCATGCTTGACAGATGGCGTCAGGCACTCTTCCAGCATCTTTTCAGTAGTTTTGCGTCTCACAAATGTTCTTCTGTGTGATCCAAACACCTTAAACTTCGATTCGTCTGTCCATAACACTTTTTTCCAATCTTCCTCTGTCCAATGTCTGTGTTCTTTTGCCCATATTAATCTTTTCCTTTTATTAGCCAGTCTCAGATATGGCTTTTTCTTTGCCACTCTGCCCTGAAGGCCAGCATTCCGGAGTCGCCTCTTCACTGTAGACGTTGACACCTGTGTTCTGTGGGTACTATTTCATGAAGCTGCCAGTTAAGGACCTGTGAGGCGTCGATTTCTCACACTAGAGACTGTAATGTACTTGTCTTGTTGCTCAGTTGTACAGCGCGGCCTCCCACTTCTCTTTCTACTCTGGTTACAGCCTGTTTGTGCTCTCCTCTGAAGGGAGTAGTACACACCATTATAGGAAATCTTCAGTTTCTTGGCAATTTCTCGCATGGAACATCCTTCATTTCTAAGAACAAGAATAGACTGTCGAATTTCACATGAAAGTTCTCTTTTTCTGGCCATTTTGAGAGTTTAATTGAACCAATAAATGTAATGCTCCAGATTCTCAACTAGCTCAAAGGAAGGTCAGTTTTATAGCTTCTCTAATCAGCAAAACTGTTTTAAGCTGTGCTAACATACTTTCACAAGGGTTTTCAAGGGATTTCTAAACATCCATAGCCTTCTAACACAGCTAGCAAACACAATGTACCATTAGAACACTGGAGTGGTGGTAGTTGGAAATGGGCCTCTATACACCTATGTAGATATTGTATTAAAAACCAGACGTTTGCAGCTAGAATAGTCATTTACCACATTAACAATGTACAGAGTGTATTTCTGTTTCATTTAATGTTAAGCTTCATTGAAAAAAAATGTGCTTTTCTTTCAAAAATAAGGAAAGTGACCCTAAATCTTTGAACTGTAGTGTATATATTATTATTATTATTTATTATTATAGCGCCATTTATTCCATGGCGCTTTTCAAGTGAAAGAGGGTATACGTACAACAATCATTAACAGTACAAAACAGACTGGTACAGGAGGAGAGAGGACCCTGCCCGCGAGGGCTCACAGCCTACAGGGAATGGGTGATGGTACAATAGGTGAGGACAGAACTGGTTGCGCAGTGGTCTACTGGACTGAGGGCTATTGTAGGTTGTAGGCTTGTTGGAAGAGGTGGGTCTTGAGGTTCTGGCTATGGATACAAGTTCAAGAGTGGAAGAATCATCAGCCACCTACTCTACATGGATGACATCAAGCTGTATGTGAAAAATGAACAAGACATCAGTTCACTGATCCACCTGACCAGGATATACAGCGAAGACATTGGGATGTCCTTCGGACTGGAGAAATGTGGCCGGCTGGTCATAAAGAGAGGCAAGGTAGTAAAGACTGATGGAGTAGAACTACCGGCAGGGCACATAGCAGATGTACAAGCCTGCTACAAGTACCTTGGTGTGACGCTCCTGGACTAGTCAGGGAGTCACAGGGTACTGCACTTTCTACTCTTTAGTGCAGGACTCAACCCCTCATGGTTCTGGGTTCCCAACCTATGGTACTGCCTCCATCAGCGTCCGAATCACAACCACACCTCACACTACACCCTCTCAGGTACACCAGTGGGCTGCCTAGCTGGAATAGGGCCGTCCACCTATGGGGTCAGGCAGACTGGTGGGCGAGAAGTAGAGGGAGTGTAGTAGTAGCCCTCGAGAAGTGAGGAGCTGAGGGAGTGGTGGCTCCATGTATGTTGCAGGTTGGGTCGCAGATGGTGGTCTGGGCCCGGAGGAGTTGGAGACCCGGTCGCAGGGTATTGAGGCTGGGTGCCTAGACCCGGTCTTGGAGGACGGTCAGCAGCTTGAGCCTGGGACCGAAAGCATGGCGGGGTACAGGACCCTAGCTCGGCAAGTAGCTTCAGGCAATTCGGCAATTAACCTGTGGAGGATAGTGACTTTATGGACTGTCCCACAAGAAGCTCAGAGATCAGGGGCATTAGCGCAACGAGGGGGATAGGGCTTTCCAACCCACGCAGCCCACAGGAATCCCAAGCGTGAGCCCTTGAGAGTGCAGCTCCACTACCAACAAGTAGGGAGCGGGGCTCGGACAGCTTGAAGCCAACGGGCCACCCGAACACTTCTAATTTGTGCACGGAGGCAGGCTCTGGACCACCTGGCAGTACCAGAGGGCGACGGACACCCGGACGAGCTCCCCCAAGAGGGCAGCGGCACCCAGAGACTTGGTTTACCTTGTTGTCAGAGTTTGCTTTGCGGTCGCATCATCACCAACACTGCCTGAGTGAGTACATGGTCCTCCCCTGCTTGCAACTAGCGCTGCACTCCCCTACACCAGCAGCCACCATCCAGAGTCCCAGGGCTTCCCCTGCCCATGGAGGGAACGTCATCTGGCTGCCCCACTCCATCTCCCCCGGGTACTCCCATCGGCAACGGCGGTACTCCCCTTACTGCGAACCATGGTGGCCGCGAGCCCCCAGGTCCGGAGACCCTCGAGCCACAGCAGACCCCTAGATCTGAGCGGTTCGACCGCTGCAGGGGCGGCACATTGGCATTCCACAGGGATATGGTAACCATGATGAGGAGGCAAGGAAAGCACCAGCATCCAAATACCATCAAAGGGTAAAACAGGTCCTAAAGAATCAGCTCAATGGGAAGAATAAGATCTGCGCCATCAATATACTGTATACGCTCTGCCAGTTATCAGATACCCTGCTGGCATAGTGTGCTGGCCAAAAGAAGAAATGGAAGCTGCAGATGTGAAGACCCGGAAGCTCCTTACAATGCATGGTGGTCTCCACCCCAAGTCAAACACCCAAAGATTGTATACCAACAGAAAGGAGGGTGGTCGAGGCTTCATGGGTGCCCGAGCCACCATCAAGGATGAAACAAGAAGTATACAGGAATACATCAGAAAAATGGCACCAAAAGATGAGATGCTGAGGGAGAGCCTAAGACAGCAACAACAACAGTCCGGGAAGGAAGAACAAGAACATGAAGTGCCATGGAAAGACAAGCCGCTGCATGGGATGTCCCATAGACAGATAATGGAGGTGGCTGACATGAAGAAATCCTACTAATGGCTTTAGAAAGCTGGACTCCAGGACAGCACAGAGGCACTAATCATAGCCGCACAAGAGCAGGCGCTAAGTACCAGATCCATAGAAGCAGGGATCTACCACACAAGACAAGACCCAAGGTGTAGACTATGTAAAGAAACCACGGAAACAATTCAACATATAGTGCAAGGATGCAAAATGCAAGCAGGAACAGCGTACACCGAACGCTACAACCACGTAGCGGGAATTGTATACAGGAATATCTGTACAGTGTATGGGCTAAGTCCCCCTACGTCCAGGTGGGAGACCCCAGAAAAAGTGATGGAGAATGAAAGGGCTAAAATCTTGTGGGACTTCAAGATCCAGATGGATAAGTAAGTGGTAGCTAACCAACCAGATATCGTGATAGTAGACAAGGATCCGAAGACAGCAATGAATATGAAAGAAGGAATATGAGAAGCTGGAGAAATACCAGGGCCTTTAAGAACAACTGGAGAAGATGTTAAAGGTAACAGTGATTCCAGTGGTGATAGGAGCACTTGGAGCAGTGACCCCTAAGTTGTAAAAATGGCTGCAACAGATTCCAGGAGCAACATCTGAGCTCTCTGTCCAGAAAAGTGCAGTGCTGGGAACAAGTAAGATCCTGCGCAGAACCCTCAAACTCCCAGGCCTCTGGTAGAGGACCCGAGACTGAGGAAGGACAAGTAACCACCCACAGGGGGTGAGAAGGTAGATATACCGTATTTTTCGGACCATAAGACGCACTTTTTTTCCCCCAAATGTTGGGGGAAAGTTGGGGGTGCGTCTTATGGTCTGACTATAGGGCTGCGGCCGGGAACGAGGGTGCTGCGGTGGAGTGGGTCATCGGGGGCACAAGCAGGCAGCAGCAGCGCCTGCCGTGACCACGTGGGCCCGCTCATTACATATGCATGCCCATCCTCCCGCCCATCTCTCAGCGCTGAAGCCGGCACTGACAGGTGGGCGGGAGGATGAGCGGGGACGCGCGCATAGTAAAGAGCCGGCCGCATGATCACCCCTGGCAATTACAGCCTGGAGTGATCATGTGCGGCTGTATTCACTGCCCCCCGCGCGTCATCATCAGCGCGGGGTGCAGTGAATCAGTGCACTCACCCGTCCCCGTGTGTGGAGCCGTCTCCCTGCAGCACGCGATGTCTTCCTGTCTGTGCCGGTCAGCTGATCTGTGCTGATCAGCTGATCGGCACAGACAGGAAGACATCGCGGTGCTGCAGGATGGATGGGGGAAATATCAATAGGATGGGGGTATATGAACAGGATGAGGGAATATGAGCAGGATGCTGGTATATGAGCAGGATGGGGGTTTATAGCAGGATCATATACACGGCAGGAGGATCATTACCAGGATGGGGTACCTTAGTAGAGAATTTGGGGACATTACCCCCATAACAGTGTCAGCAGCAGATCCTCGCCCCACAACAGTGTGTCATGGCCACATTTTTTTGCTTAAAGTTTTATTTTCCTATTTTCCTCCTCTAAAACCAGGGAGCATCTTATAGTCCGGTGCGTCTTATAGTCCGAAAAATACGGTGTATATATATATACATATACATACAGTACAGACGAAAAATTTGGACACACCTTCTCATCTCTAGAACAACTGTTAAGAGGAGACTTTGTGCAGCAGGCCTTCATGGTAAAATAGCTGCTAGGAAACCACTGCTAAGGACAGGCAACAAGCAGAAGAGACTTGTTTGGGCTAAAGAACACAAGTAATGGACATTAGACCAGTGGAAATCTGTGCTTTGGTCTGATGAGTCCAAATCTGAGATCTTTGGATCCAACCACCGTGTCTTTGTAGAAAAGGTGAACGGATGGACTCTACATGGCTGGTTCCCACCGTGAAGCATGGAGGAGGATGGTGTGATGGTGTGGAGGTGCTTTGCTGGTGACACTGTTGGGGATTTATTCAAGATTGAAGGCATACTGAACCAGCATGGCTACCACAGCATCTTGCAGCGGCGTGCTATTACATCCGGTTTGCATTTAGTTGGACTATCATTTATTTTTCAACAGGACAATGACCCTAAACACACCTCCAGGCTGTGTAAGGGCTATTTGACTAAGAAGGAGAGTGACGGGGTGCTACGCCAGATGACCTGGCCTCCACAGTCACCAGACCTGAACCCAATCGAGATTGTTTGGGGGTGAGCTGGACCCCAGAGTGAAGGCAAAAGGGCCAACAAGTGCTAAGCATCTCTGGGAACTCCTTCAAGACTGTTGGAAAACCATTTCCGGTGATTACCTCTTGAAGCTCATCAAGAGAATGCCAAGAGTGTGCAAATTAGTAATCAAAGCAAAAGGTGGCTACTTTGAAGAACCTAGAACAGTCATGGCGAACCTTTTACAGGCCGAGTGCCCAAACTGTAGCCCTAAACCCAATTTTTTTTCCGAAGTGCCAACCAATCCTATTATGTAAATAATTAATTGTAACCTTACCTTTGCCGTCTTCTCTTCTCTTCAGCAGGGGCATCACGCTCATGCTTACCACACATTGAAGCTGAGCCCCTGCCCTTTCCAGACACAGCAGTTGGATTGATCTTTCTGGAAAAAATTGCAGCATATTAGACAGAGATTTTAGCCTGGAATGCAATCAGATGTCACCCTGTAATACACATCTACATTTCAAAGTCTGAACATCTTGAAATCCCATAAAGACGTACGAGTGGCTCCCCTCCCCATCATTGTGTAGTTCTGTCCCCTTCCTCGGCCACTTCCTGGTAAACATGTCCCCCATCCTGATATATATTTCCTACATTCTGGTATATTTGTCCCTATCACGGCCCCATCCTGGTAAATGTCCTCCATCCTGGTAAATGTTACCCATTCTGGCATGTTCCCCCATGCTGGTAAATGTACACCATCATGACATATTGCCCATCCTTGTAAATGTTCCCCCATCATGGCATGTACCCCATTCCTGGTAAATGTCCTCCATCCTGGTAAATGTTCCCAATCCTGGTTAATTTACCCCCATCCAGGTAAATGTACCCCTTCCTGGTAAATGTACCCTATCGTGGCATGTTTCCTCCATCCTGACAGGCATGTTTCCTCCATCCTGACATGTATGTTTCCTCCATCCTGGCATGCATGTTTCCTCCATCCTGGCATGCATGTTTCCTCCATCCTGGCATGCATGTTTCCTCCATCCTGGCATGTATGTTTCCTCCATCCTGGCATGCATGTTTCCTCCATCCTGGCATGCATGTTTCCTCCATCCTGGCATGCATGTTTCCTCCATCCTGGCATGCATGTTTCCTCCATCCTGGCATGCATGTTTCCTCCATCCTGGCATGCATGTTTCCTCCATCCTGGCATGCATGTTTCCTCCATCCTGACAGGCATGTTTCCTCCATCCTGGCATGCATGTTTCCTCCATCCTGACAGGCATGTTTCCTCCATCCTGGCATGTATGTTTCCTCCATCCTGGAATGCATGTTTCCTCCATCCTGACATGCATGTTTCCTCCATCCTGGCATGCATGTTTCCTCCATCCTGGCATGCATGTTTCCTCCATCCTCACATGCATGTTTCCTCCATCCTCACATGCATGTTTCCTCCATCCTGGCATGCATTGTTCCCCATCCTGGCATGCATGTCCCCCCCCCCCATGCTGGCAAGCATGTTTCCCCCCCATCCTGGCATGCATGTCCCCACCCCATGCTGGCATGTGCGTTCCCCCTCCCCCACCCCATGCTGGCATGTGCGTTCCCCCTCCCCCACCCCAAGCTGCCATGTGCGTTCCCCCTCCCCCACCCCAAGCTGGCATGTGCGTTCCCCCACCGCCACCCCACACTGCCAAGTGCGTTCCCCCCCACCCCACGCTGCCATGTGCATTCCCCCCACCCCACGCTGCCATGTGCGTTCCCCCACCCCATGCTGGCGCTGCCCCCCCATCCCCACCTTGGCACTGCCGCACACGAGTTATTAAAAAAAAAAAGCGCAACACACAACTTACCTGCACACGCTCCCCCGCTGCGTGCTGCTGGGTCCTCAGTTCCCACGCGGCCAGCAGACGGCGCCGGCGCCGCTCCTCCGTCTCCTAGGCAACACACCTGCAGCCTGGGAGAGGAGGAGTGTCAGAGCGGAGGAGAAATGTCTCCTCCGCTCCAACACAGATTTGATCTGCCGGCGCCACTGCACTAGCAGATCAAAACTGCAGAATCGGGCGACAGCACGCGTGCCACCAGAATGGGCTCAGCGTGCCCCTGGTGGCACGCGTGCCATAGGTTCGCCATCACTGACCTAGAACATAAGACATATTTTCAGTTGTTTCACACTTTAAGTATTTCATTCCACATGTTTTAATTCATAGTTTTGATGCCTTCAATGTGAATCTACAATTTTCAGAGTCCTGAAAATAAAGAAAACTTTTTGAATAAGAAGGTGTGTCCAAACTTTTGGTCTGTACTGTCTATACGGTATATATATATTTACAAAAAATCAGAAGGCAGCACTCCACTTCTCTTTCAAATAATCTTTAATGGCTCATACCACAGGACGTTTCGGTCAAAGGCTGACCTTTTATAAGGTCAGCTTTTGACCGAAACGTCCTGAGATATGGGCCATTAACCCCTTAACGACCGTGGGCAGTAAAATTACGTCCTAGCGGTCATAACGTTACTGCCCGCGGTCTGCCGGCAGCAGCATGCCGCGATCGGCGCACATCTCAGCTGATTTTCACAGCTGAGATATGTGCCTGCTAGGCACGAGCAGAATTGTTATCTGCTCGTGCCATTTAACCCCTGTAATGGCGCTGTCAATATGTGACCGCGCCATTATAAACGCGATCGCGGTAAAGTTTTACTTACCGCCCGATACCAGAAGTCACGTGACATGATCACGTGACTTCCGGTGGTTGTCATGGTAGCACAGGGTCATGTGATGACTTCTGTGCTAGACATGAACTACTTTCACTTTCGCTTTGTACGGAGGCCAGGGAAGCAGGAAGTGCACGTATCTGCTGTTTACAGCTGTGTAGCTGTGATCAGCAGATAGTGCAGAGCGATCGGATTGCTGATCGATATAGCCCCCTAGAGGGACTAGTAAAATAAAAAAAAAGTTTTAAAAAATTAAAAAAAACAAAGAAACCTAAAAGTTCAAATCACCCCCCTTTTGCCCCATTGAAAATTAAAGGGTTAAAAAAATAAAAAATATACACACATTTGGTATCGCCGCGTTCAGAAACACCCGATCAAAATATAAAATCAATTAATCTGATCAGTAAACGGCGTAGCGGCAAAAAAATTCCAAACGCCAAAATGACTTTTTTTGTCGCCTCAACTTTTGCGCAAAATGCAATAACAGGCGATCAAAATGTAGCATCTGCGCAAAAATGGTACAGTTAAAAACGTCAGCTCGAGTCTCAAAAAATAAGCCGTCACTGAGTCATAGATCCCGAAAAATGAAAACGCTACGGGTCACGGAATATGGCGTAAAACATGCGCCACTTTTTTCAGACAAACTTCCGAATTTTTTTTAACCCCTTATATAAAACTAAACCTATACATGTTTGGTGTCTACGAACTCGCACTGACCTGAGGCATCACACCCACACATCCGTTTTACCATACAGTGAACACAGTGAATAAAATATCTCAAAAACAATAGTGCTATCGCAATTTTTCTGCATTTGGAATTTTTTTGCCGTTTTCCAGTACATAATATGGTAAAACCTATGGTTTCATTTAAAAGTACAGCTCGTTCCGCAAAAAATGAGCCCTCACATTACCATATTGACTGAAAAATAAAAAAGTTATGTCTCTCAGAAAAAAAAATGGCAAAAAAAAAACCCAGAAAGCGAAAAATCGGCCGGTCGTGAAGGGGTTAAAGAAGATTTTATTTAAAAGAGAAGTGGAGTGCTGCCTTCTTATTTTTTGGAAATATTGAAGGGACGGTAGGATGCTGTTGTGAAGAATTTTGCACCCAAGTTATTTTTAAGTGCTGCTCTGAAAATTGTTTATATACGGTATATATACAGTGGCATGTAAAAGTTTGTGCACCCCTGGTCAAAATTAGTGTTATTGTGAACAGTTAAGCAAGTTGAAGATGAAATGATCTCTAAATGGTATAAAGTTAAAGATCACACATTTCCTTTGCATTTAAAGCAAAAAAAAACAACAAAAATGTATTTTCATCTTTTACATTTTAAAAATTACAAAGGAAAATGGGCCGATGCAAATGTTTGGGCACCCTTGGAGATTTGTGTGCTCACATAACTTTGACCAAGATTTCAGACCTTATTTAGCCTGTTAGGGTTATAGCTTGTTCACTATCATCATTAGAAAATGTCAGGTGACGCAAATTTCATAGCTTTATAAAAACCAAGCCTCCTTTAACCTTGTGCCAAAAAAACAGCAGCCATGGCTTCTTCTAAGCAGCTGCCTAGCACTCTGAAAATGAAAATGGTGGAGGCCCACAAAGCAGGAGAAAGCTATAAGAACATAGCAAAGTGTTTTCAAGTTGCCCTATCCTCAGTTTGAAATGTAATTAAGAAATGTCAGTTACGAGGAAGAGTAGAGGTCAAGATAAGGTCTGGAAAACAAAGCAAAATTTCTGTGAGAGCTGCTCGTAGGATTGCTAGAGAGGTAAACCAGAACCCCTGCCTGACTGCAAAAGACCTTCAGGAAGATTTAGCAGACTCTGGAGTTGTGGTACATTGTTCTACTGTTCAGAGACACCTGCACAAAAATGGCCTTCATGGAAGAGTCATCAGAAGAAAACCTTTCCTGCATTTTTACCATAAAATTCAGCGTCAGAAGTATGCAAAAGAACATCTAAAGAAGATGATGTATTTTGGAAACAAGTCCTGTGAAGCGATGAGGTTAAAATAGAACTCTTTGGCCACAATGATTGATGTGGAGAAAAAAATGACACAGCATCAACCATTAACCATGGGGGTGGATCAATCATGAGGTGGGGTTCTACTGCAGCCAATGGCATGGAGAACATTTTAGGGGTAGAAAAAAGAATGGATTCAATGAAATTTCAACTAATTCTTGATGCAAACATAACGCTATATGTAAAAAAGCTGAACTTGAAAAGAGGATGGCTTCCACAAATGGATATTATCCTAAACACATGTGAAAATCCATAATAGATGACCTCAAAAGGTGCAAGCTGAAGATTTTACAATGACCCCTGATCTGAACATCATTGAAAATCTGTGGCTAAACCTCAAAAGAGCAGTGCATGCAAAACGACACCGGAATCTCACAGAACTGAAAGACGTCTCCAAGTAAGAATGGATGAAAATCTCTCAAATAAGAATTCAAACACTCTTGGTTGGCTACAAAAAGCGTTTATAAGCTATGATACTTGCCAAAGGGGGTGCTACTAGGTACTAACTGTGTAGGGTGCCCAAACTTTTGAATCGACCCATTCTCCATTTTTGTTAATTTAAAAATTCAAAACATTAATATATATATATATACAAAGGAAAGGTGTTATCATTAACTTCATGCCTTTCAGAGATCATTTCATCTTCAACTTGCTTAGCTGTTCACAATAACAGTAATTTTGACTAGGGGTGCCCAAACCTTTTCATGCCACTCTATGTGTATATATATATATATATATATATATATATATATATATATATATATATATATATATATATAAAAACAACTTTATATATGTATATATATATATATATATATATAAAATATATATAAATAAATATATATATATATATATATATATATATATATATATATACACACAGTTAGGTCCAGAAATATTTGGACAGTGACACAAGTTTTGTTATTTTAGCTGTTTACAAAAACATGTTCAGAAATACAATTATATATATAATATGGGCTGAAAGTGCACACTCCCAGCTGCAATATGAGAGTTTTCACATCCAAATCGGAGAAAGGGTTTAGGAATCATAGCTCTGTAATGCATAGCCTCCTCTTTTTAAAGGGACCAAAAGTAATTGGACAAGGGACTCTAAGGGCTGCAATTAACTCTGAAGGCGTCTGCCTCGTTAACCTGTAATCAATGAAGTAGTTAAAAGGTCTGGGGTTGATTACAGGTGTGTGGTTTTGCATTTGGAAGCTGTTGCTGTGACCAGACAACATGCGGTCTAAGGAACTCTCAATTGAGGTGAAGCAGAACATCCTGAGGCTGAAAAAAAAGAAAAAATCCATCAGAGAGATAGCAGACATGCTTGGAGTAGCAAAATCAACATTCTGAGAAAAAAGGAATTGACTGGTGAGCTTGGGAACTCAAAAAGGCCTGGGCGTCCACGGATGACAACAGTGGTGGATGATCGCCGCATACTTTCTTTGGTGAAGAAGAACCCGTTCACAACATCAACTGAAGTCCAGAACAGTCTCAGTGAAGTAGGTGTATCTGTCTCTAAGTCAACAGTAAAGAGAAGACTCCATGAAAGTAAATACAAAGGGTTCACATCTAGATGCAAACCATTCATCAATTCCAAAAATAGACAGGCCAGAGTTACATTTGCTGAAAAACACCTCATGAAGCCAGCTCAGTTCTGGAAAAGTATTCTATGGACAGATGAGACAAAGATCAACCTGTACCAGAATGATGGGAAGAAAAAAGTTTGTAGAAGAAAGGGAACGGCACATGATCCAAGGCACACCACATCCTCTGTAAAACATGGTGGAGGCAACGTGATGGCATGGGCATGCATGGCTTTCAATGGCACTGGGTCACTTGTGTTTATTGATGACATAACAGCAGACAAGAGTAGCCGGATGAATTCTGAAGTGTACCGGGATATACTTTCAGCCCAGATTCAGCCAAATGCCGCAAAGTTTATCGGACGGCGCTTCATAGTACAGATGGACAATGACCCCAAGCATACAGCCAAAGCTACCCAGGAGTTCATGAGTGCAAAAAAGTGGAACATTCTGCAATGGCCAAGTCAATCACCAGATCTTAACCCAATTGAGCATGCATTTCACTTGCTCAAATCCAGACTTAAGACGGAAAGACCCACAAACAAGCAAGACCTGAAGGCTGCGGCTGTAAAGGCCTGGCAAAGCATTAAGAAGGAGGAAACCCAGCGTTTGGTGATGTCCATGGGTTCCAGACTTAAGGCAGTGATTGCCTCCAAAGGATTCGCAACAAAATATTGAAAATAAAAATATTTTGTTTGGGTTTGGTTTATTTGTCCAATTACTTTTGACCTCCTAAAATGTGGAGTGTTTGTAAAGAAATGTGTACAATTCCTACAATTTCTATCAGATATTTTTGTTCAAACCTTCAAATTAAACGTTACAATCTGCACTTGAATTCTGTTGTAGAGATTTCATTTCAAATCCAATGTGGTGGCATGCAGAGCCCAACTCGCGAAAATTGTGTCACTGTCCAAATATTTCTGGACCTAACTGTATATAATTATATATATATATATATATATATATATATATATATATATATATATATATATATATATATATATATATATATATATATATATATATATATATAATCTGGACCCCTGAAAGGAGAATGTGAAATTAAAATGGCTTTCCACTATATTCTTCTTCTTACATAAAAAAATGTATTTGGGGCTAAATATCCTTTTTGACATTGGGTTCCATTAAAACTTTTGCTCCATTTGTCATCTACAGCCTTGGCATTGCTCTGTTGATTGCTACCTGGGGAATGAGTTAATTGAGAATCCATCAGTGAGCTGGTTCTGACAGTCCAATAGGAGAATTTACATTGTTCCAATTTTGTTGATCTTTTATGTGAGCTTGTCTTTGCTGCTTTATGACCATAGACCACATCAAAGTTGAACATACAAGGAAACAAAAAGATATGGTAGAAGTCACATTTTTAATGGAATTCAATTTCAGTTATAATTTTTAGTTCCAAATATATGAGTATAAGTAAAAAGAATTAAATGTTCCCAAAGATGGATAATCCCTTTAAATTGTACAGTTCTGTCAGTCACCACAAGGGGGAGCACAGTGCTTAGTGTTATTAATAGGGGCTGAAGACAATCCTAAGCAGTGAGCTCCCTCTAGTGGTAGCTGCTGGCAGAGAGAAATACATCATGTAAGTCACTATCCCACTTCTTGAGGTGTGATGGTTCTTGGGTGTGATGGTCTTATGTAGACGGACAAATAAAATGGTTGTGGCTCTTGGAGGAAAAGATGAGGCAGGGCCCTTTAAAAACCTGCATTTACTGTAATGATCTATAATCACTGCAGCCTGGAAGTGAGAGCTGATTGGTAGTTGTGGTGCCCATTGCTTCTTATATGATTTCTGAACTTGTTATCTCCTACCACCAGGTGGCGACAGTGTGTTAGATTTTTTCAATACAGAGCCCTGAACATGGAAGACATGGGACTCCTTACGGCCTCTGAGCACAAGCTCCAGGGGAAGTACACCGACACTCAGGATACGGGATAATGGGATAATGACACTGATACAGGGGTACAGGATAATGATGCTTGGGGTGTTGAACAGTCACTGATATTTTCCTGGCGTCTCTCTCAGGTTACTGTTGGGCAGTGACCTCTAATGTTTAGACAGTGACCTCTGTTATTTTTGTCACTGACCTCTATATGATTTTTGGACAATGACCTCTATGTGATTTTTGGCCAATGACCTCTATGTAATTTTTGGGCTGTGACCTCTTTATAATTTTTGGACAGTGACCTCTATGTAATTTTTGGACAGTGACCTCTATGTAATTTTTGGACAGTGACCTCTATGGTAAGTTTTGGGCAGTGACCTCTATGTAATTTTTGGACAGTGACCTCTATGGTAAGTTTTGGGCAGTGACCTCTGTGTGATTTTTGGACAGTAACCTCTATTTTTTTAGGCAGTGACCTATATGTAGTTTTTAGACAGTGACCTCTATATGATTTTTGGACAGTGACCTCTATGGTAAGTTTTTCGGCAGTGACCTCTATGTAATTTTGGGACAGTGACCAATATGTAATTTTTGGACAGTAACCTGTATGTAGTTTTTAGACAGTGACCTCTATGTAATTTTTGGACAGTGACCCCTATGTAATTTTTAGACAGTGACCTCTATGTGATTTTTGGACAGTAACCTCTATGTGATTTTGGGCAGTGACCTCTATGCCCGGCCGCCGGCAAGTGACAGCGCTCAGCTGATCACCCGGCGGCCGGCTGCAGGGAGCGATCAGCTGATCACCCGGTGGCCGGCTGCAGGGAGCGATCAGCTGATCACCCGGCGGCCGGCTACTGGGAGCGATCAGCTGATCACCGGCGGCCGGCTGCAGGGAGCGATCAGCTGATCACCCGGCGGCCGGCTGCAGAGAGCGATCAGCTGATCACCCGGCGGCCGGCTGCAGGGAGCGATCAGCTGATCACCCGGTGGCCGGCTGCAGGGAGCGATCAGCTGATCACCCGGCGGCCGGCTACTGGGAGCGATCAGCTGATCACCGGCGGCCGGCTGCAGGGAGCGATCAGCTGATCACCCGGCGGCCGGCTGCAGGGAGCGATCAGCTGATCACCCGGCGGCCGGCTGCAGAGAGCGATCAGCTGATCACCCGGCGGCCGGCTGCAGGGAGCGATCAGCTGATCACCCGGTGGCCGGCTGCAGGGAGCGATCAGCTGATCACCCGGCGGCCGGCTACTGGGAGCGATCAGCTGATCACCGGCGGCTGGCTGCAGGGAGCGATCAGCTGATCACCCGGCGGCCGGCTGCAGGGAGCGATCAGCTGATCACTCGGCGGCCGGCTGCAGGGAGCGATCAGCTGATCACCCGGCGGCCGGCTACTGGGAGCGATCAGCTGATCACCGGCGGCCGGCTGCAGGGAGCGATCAGCTGATCACCCGGCGGCCGGCTACTGGGAGCGATCAGCTGATCACCGGCGGCCGGCTGCAGGGAGCGATCAGCTGATCACCCGGCGGCCGGCTACTGGGAGCGATCAGCTGATCACCTGGCGGCCGGCTGCAGGGAGCGATCAGCTGATCACCTGGCGGCCGGCTGCAGGGAGCGATCAGCTGATCACCTGGCGGCCGGCTACTGGGAGCGATCAGCTGCTCACCCGGCGGCCGGCTGCAGGGAGCGATCAGCTGATCACCTGGCGGCCGGCTGCAGGGAGCGATCAGCTGATCACCTGGCGGCCGGCTACTGGGAGCGATCAGCTGATCACCTGGCGGCCGGCTGCAGGGAGCGATCAGCTGATCACCCGGCGGGCGGCTACTGGGAGCGATCAGCTGATCACCTGGCGGCCGGCTGCAGGGAGCGATCAGCTGATCACCTGGCGGCCGGCTACTGGGAGCGATCAGCTGATCACCTGGCGGCCGGCTACTGGGAGCGATCAGCTGATCACCTGGCGGCCGGCTACTGGGAGCGATCAGCTGATCGTTCACAATAGTCTGCCGCCGGTAAAACTGTAAAAAAAAAAAAAAAAATCAAAACGGATTCCGTTGTTTTGCAGCATCCATTGCATCCGTTGTGCCACTATATGCAACACATCCGTTGCATCCATCACACAATGCAATGCAACGGATGCCGTTCAACGCAAGTGTGAAACTAGCCTAACCTCTATGTAGTTTTTAGACAGTGACCTCTATGTGATTTTGGGCAGTGACCTCTATGTGATTTTGGGCAGTGACCTCTATGTGATTTTGGGCAGTGACCTCTATGTAATTTTGGGCAGTGACCTCTATGGTAATTTTGGGCAGTGACCTCTATGGTAATTTTGGGCAGTGACCTCTATGGTAATTTTGGGCAGTGACCTCTATGTGATTTTTGGGCAGTGACCTCTATGGTAATTTTGGGCAGTGACCTCTATGTGATTTTTGGGCAGTGACCTCTATGGTAATTTTGGGCAGTGACCTCTATGTGATTTTGGGCAGTGACCTCTATGTGATTTTGGGCAGTGACCTCTATGTGATTTTGGGCAGTGACCTCTATGTAATTTTGGGCAGTGACCTCTATGGTAATTTTGGGCAGTGACCTCTATGGTAATTTTGGGCAGTGACCTCTATGGTAATTTTGGGCAGTGACCTCTATGTGATTTTTGGGCAGTGACCTCTATGGTAATTTTGGGCAGTGACCTCTATGTGATTTTTGGGCAGTGACCTCTATGGTAATTTTGGGCAGTGACCTCTATGTGATTTTTGGACAGTGACCAATATGTAATTTGCCCTTTTACACCAATTTCTTGAGCAGACTGGAGTCGTCACCACATGAATCTTGCTGACAGGTGATGTACGCCGCCATAAGTTGCATCTGCTCTGGAGACTACAGCTGGGATATTTGTACATTACCTTACATTAATTTTTAATCAAATAGACAATAAAAAATTGTGTTAGTATCTGGAAACCATCAGCAAGCAGGTCGGCTTATTTTCTGTATCTGTTATTTGGTGTCTATTTAGCACTTTTGGAATAGTTGGGTGAGCTATGAATAATCAGGATGGATCATTAGTTCATTACTACCCCCATAACTGATGCAGACATATCAGGAAGACATTTGTGACGCCCCTGGACTAGTCAGGGCGTCACAGGGTAATGCACTTTCTATTCTTTGGTGCAGGACTCAACCCCTCATGGTTCTTGGTTCCCAACCTATGGTATTGCCTCCATCAGTATCCAAATCCCAACCACACCACACACTACACCTGTCAGCCACATCAGTGGGCTGCCTAGCTGGAATAGGGCCGCCCACCTAGGGGTCAGGCAGACTGGTGGGAGCGAAGAGGACAGAGAGAAGTTATAGCCCTCGAGAAGTGAGGAGCTGGGAGTGTGTGGCTCCCAGGGGGTTACAGGTTGGGTCGCAGACGGTGGTCTGGGCCTGGAGGAGTCGGAAACCCGATCGCAGGGTACTGAGGCTGGGTGCCTACACCTCGAGCCTAATAACCAGTCCGGGACCGAAAGCACGGCGGGGTACTGGACTCTAAGTCAGGGAGTAGTTTCAGGCAACCCGACAATTAACCTGTGGAGGATAGTGACTTTATGGACTGTCACCAAGAAGCTCAGAGATCAGGGGCACTAGAGCAACGAGGGGGATAGGGCTTTCCAACCCACACTGCCTACAGAAATCCCAAGCGTGAGCCCTTGAGAGCGCAGCTTTACTACCAACAAGTAGGGAGCAAGGTCTGGAGAGCTTTAAGCCAACGGGCCACCAGAACACTTGTAATTTGTGCACGGAGCCAGGCTCCGGACCACCCGGCAGTACCAGAGGGGATGGATACCCGGACAAGCTCCCCCAAGAGGGCAGCGGCATCCAGAGACTTGGTTTACCTTTGTGTCAGAGTCTGTTTTGCGGTCGCATCATCACCGTGTTGCCTGAGTGAGTCCATGGTCCTCCCCTGCTCCCAACCAGCCCTGCGCTCCCTATACCCTCCACCATCCAGAGTCCCGAGGCCTCCCCTACCCATGGAGGGAACGTCACCTGGCTGCCCCACTCCATCTTCCCCGGGTACTCCCCTGACTGCGAACCACGTGGCGTCACAAACATTTATCCCCTGTAAATAGTCCCCCTTTACATTTAAGTGGCCGCGAGCCCCCGGGTCCAGAGACCCTCCAGCCACAGCAGACCCCCCGGATCCGAGCGGGTCGACCTCTGCAAGGGGCGGCACACATTCATTAAGCCTGAGAGCGGAGGATGAAGAATAAAGGAGTATGGAACATTCAAAGTCCAGAATTATACAGCAGTAAATATATAGATTAAGTAGGGAGATGTGACCCTGGAAGACAGCAGAACAGTGAGTGCAGCTCTGGAGTATAATACAGGATGTAACTCAGGATCAGTAATGTATGTACACAGTGACTGCACCAGCAGAATAGTGAGTGCAGCTCTGGAGTATAATACAGGAGGTAACTCAGGATCAGTAATGTAATGTATGTACACAGTGACTGCACCAGCAGAATAGTGAGTGCAGCTCTGGAGTATAATACAGGATGTAACATAGGATCAGTAATGTAATGTATGTACACAGAGTGCACCAGCAGAATAGTGAGTGCAGCTGTGGAGTATAATACAGGATGTAACTCAGGATCAGTAATGTATGTACACAGTGACTGCACCAGCTGTATAATGAGTGCAGCTCTGGAGTATAATACAGGCTGTAACTCAGGATCAGTAATGTAATGTATGTACACAGTGACTGCACCAGCAGCATAGTGAGTGCAGCTCTGGAGTATAATACAGGATGTAACTCAGGATCAGTAATGTAATGTATGTACACAGTGACTGCACCAGCAGCATAGTGAGTGCAGCTCTGGAGTATAATACAGGAGGTAACTCAGGATCACTCCATCAGCACAATAGCAGCTGCTGAGGGTAGTTGTCCTGATGGTTGCTGGGCAGGGAGACAATGCTTGCTTACATGTCCATATATATCAGAATACATGTAATGAGCTCTGTCCTTATAATATACACTGCCCCGTCCTCGTCCTCCAGTCATCCTGACAGACGCTCTCAGCGGCCAAGTTTTGCCAGAGTTTACATTATAAGATACGTGCAGCGTTCACAGCTACTTAGTCAGAGTGAAGAAACCCTTTAAAGGAGATGGCGTGCCAGCGGTGGAACGTGAACATTTGCCCGTTTGTGGTCTGTGTATGTTGGATTTTATTATTTATTGTTATATTTCCTATGGGTGATCACAATGTCCATGTTTCTTGCAGTCTCCTCCTGCATGAGCGGTGCTGTCCAGCAGAGGGTGCACTTCTACATGGTGATCCGGGGCTCCAGCATTCCGCTGGTAGAACGTGGAGATCTCTGCATGGAGGGACACAGGTAGGTGACATTTCTGGGGTGGGACGCCGCATCCAAGGCTTCATTCACATGTTGCATTTTTTCGGCTCTAATTTGGGTCTTTGGACCATTGTCACAGGTACATGAGGCCTCGCCGTCTCTATTTAGCATCATACAAGACGGGTGTGACTTTCTGCTGCCGATTTTTACTACGGATTTTACGTAAAATCCATGAATGCTATCAGTATGGCGTCTAATTATAAAAGAATACATTCCTCTGCCTCGTTTCGCCGCATAACTAACCTGTCTTGCAATTCAGGAGCTCGGGAAAGCTGGGTGATTACCAATATCATTATCATTATATGCCATTCAGGGGTCTGGGAAAGTTGGATATCACCAAGTTTGAGGATTTAAGTGGAAATGTCTAATTCCTCCATGCACATGAAGCCAAGTGATCGGTAGTGTCCTCCACTGTCACACGGTGTGGGGCTCCCCCAGCCCTGCCCCTCAGACCCTGCCCATTCAGGACCACCTTATAAAGAGCCGTGCGGTGCAGAAAAGCCACTGAGTTTCAATGAGGTTGGAGTGTCCAAGCTGCAGGACCAGAAAACTCCGCACATTGCCACAGCGTTCGCTGCCCCGTCCCCTGGAGTCCACGAGCCCCCGCAGCCGAGATGTTCGGGACGTCCGGGATGCTGACGTGCTGTGTATTCCTCCTGAGGATCGCTCAGTCAGCGGTAGCAGGTGTGTACGGGGAG